>NC_092182.1:28165792-28213292 GCF_043641665.1 Enoplosus armatus | reverse complement strand
TATTGATTAGTTATTGAGTCTTTTTTTTTTTTTTTTTTTACAAGTGAATAAATCTGCAGATCCACTGAGATTATTTCAACGTGGCTCCTTTGAAAATAATGTTGTTCATGAAGTGTGTCGATAAAATTCATAAAACTAATGAACTTCTATTAAATCAGGATGAAATGATCAGCAGATTTGTTTTTAGCTGTTTTAAAAAAAATACTTTTTTTACAGTGTGCAGTTTTTAACTGCAGCCGTCATGTAAAAGTACTCATTATGCAGAATGACCCATTTCTGAATGATATTATATTATTGGATTATAATTTTTGTGTTCATCATTTGCACCAACCTGAGAAGTGAAGCCAATGCTGAAGTGCCTTAAACCTGCATTCTTTCTAATGGCCAGCAGGGGGCCTTGTGATTGAGAAGACACTCTGTTCATTTACAAGCTAACTTTGTTAGCGTAGCCAGGAGCCAGGTGCAGTCAGGTTGCAGGTGTAGGCAGGCGTGCTTAGTGTCCTCGGGTTCTCAGACCCCCAGCTCACTTCTGGTTCCAAAAGAACAAGATGGCGACGACCAAAATGCCAAACTCAAGGATTCAAAGTGGTAGTCCACAAACCAGAGGGGGACATCACGGTGGCCACGTCCACCTCAGTTGTACAGTCGATGTTTCTGGTAAACGTGGAGCTCAGGTTAATTTATTTATATATGTTTGATATATGTTACTTTATATACTGCCGGATAGCTTGTGAATTTCCCTCGGGGATCAATAAAGTCTTCTTGATATCATCATTTATTTGTCGATTATATTTGTTATTATTAAAGCATAAAGTTATCAAATAGATGTAGTGAAGTAAAATGTACAATGTTACCGTCTGAAATGTTGTGGAGTAAAAGTAGAAAGTAACAGAAAATGGAAATACTCAAGTAAAGTACAAGTAACTCAAAAGTGTACTTAAGTACAGTACTAGAGTAAATGTACTTTCCACCACTGATTTTTACAATAACGGATCAATAACGTTTTTATGTCTCAGTCTCTTTAGTACACTCTGTGTTTATCTCCTTCCATCTGTCTGTGGGTGTGTTTGCTGTCTGTCTCCCAGTGTCCCTCCTCTGAGCTCCCACAGCTCCCAGCTCAGAGGCTGAGCGTGCCCCAGTCACCCAGTCACCCCAGTCACACGCCCTCCTCTCTGTCTGTGGAGCCACAGCGACACACGGCTTCCCACACTTCTTCATCCCGCACACACAAAAGAAGTGTGTCTGTTCCCACAATGCCTCAGGGCGGCTCTCAGACAGACGGTCCATCTGGGTCCAGAACTACACTCGGACCAGTAGACTCTCCGTGGTCTATTTGGATACCAGAGATGTAATATGTTGGTTTATTTCACTTTATTTCAATAATAGTCATTAAAACTGTAATAAGGAAAGTCGTTGTTTTTATTTATTTATTTATTTATTTTGGAAATTCAAGTGTGAAGCAGCACGATGCAGAAGAACAAATAATCAAATACTAAAGAGCCGATTAAGAGCATGTAGAACAATTTGTTCTATATAATAAATATATTCACTATATATTCAATAAGAAAGGGGACATTTCTGTCACAGCTGACATATTTAAATGATTTATTTTGTCAAATACCCCAAAATATTCAGTTTACGGCTAGAAAACGTATAAATCTTCACAGTAGATTGATCTGTGGATGACTCATTTTCTCATCGATTAATCGATGAGTCGTTTCAGCTCGAGACGACATTCTCCGACAGGAAGTTGCGTTCACTAAGTCGTGAGTTGAATTTATATGTGGTTGTTGATTTGGATTAATTTAAACTAGCGATTGATTTGTTATTGTAAACTTTATTTGCTGTATATATTGACCTGTACACAGATCAGTTCATGTGGACCAAATTAAATCATAAGTGTCACCAATAATAATCAATAAAGTTTAATATTTGTATCGGCAGGCCTGCCATGTTCCTCTCACTGTGCCTGTTTTAAATGATGAAGCTGAGTTTTAATAAATTCCATGAGAACTTGGAGAGCGAGCGCTCCTCACAGCTTCTCTGCATCTCTTTGACATCTGGCCTCGTGAACAACGTCCCACCTGTTCTGTGTGACGGCCATTCATCTATTGTCCCGAGCTGCGAGCCTCCTGATTGGCCGAGAGCGCAGGATGAGCTGCATAAATGCCGATTGGAGCTGCAGTCATGAACAGAGACGTCCTGTGAACCTACAAGAAGGAGACAGGAGCTGTTTGTGAAGCAGACCAGCAGGACTTCAAATTACTAAAACACACCTGGAAATGGCTCAATACCTGGACCTGGTTCTGCAGGACAGCGTGAAGGACCAGCTGTTTAAGTGAGTTGTTTTCTTTAGATGAAGAAACAGTTTTCATTTCACAAACCCTGCTTCAGTCCTGTTGATAAGAGCTGCTTCTGTGTATTGATGGAGCCTTTGTGTCTCTCAGGTGTAAACTCCACCTATTGGAGAGGAAGTGCTGCAGCGGGGTGGAGAAACTGAAGGCTCTGATTGGAGAACACCTGCAGAACGGGACCCCTGTGTCAGACCTCCTGGACAAAACAATGTCCTTCCTCACACTGAGAAAAGCTGTGCTGTCACACAGCGGATACTCCAAATATTCAAGAGACATTTTACGTCTGTTTCCTGACGCAGAAAAAGACGTGGCTCCACTCTGCTTTTAATGACCACAGAAGAAGAAGAAGAAGAAGAAGAAGAAGAAGAAGAAGAAGAGACTCGGTGGAATTTCTTCAATAAGCTACAACTGATTTTTATATTTTTATATAACATGGTGATGATTTGCAGTGTCTTTTATGTTTACTGGAAGTCTGCATGATTGAGAAATGCATTATATGCATCGTTATATTGTTATAAGCGGTTGTTCTGCTGTAGAATTTGATTTAAACATGGACGACAGGCCTTTCATATACTCTGACATTAACATACCAGACCTGGTGCAAATTATAACTGAAAATACTTCTGTTAGATTGTTCTTACACCCCTGTGGTTAGTGGATCAGATTAAAACCAGCAGGATTTGAACCAGGTCTGGAATAGAGGGCAGAAAAGGCCTCGACTCCTCGGCTGCATGACAGATGAGTGCTGGACACTTTGATAGTCAATGAATTATTAAAACTGACATTGATTCAGCTGATATTTGTTGGCAAGAATCAGTGAACTTGTACTTTGTTAACCCTTTAATTAAAAGGGAAATGAGGATTTTGTTTATGTAAGCATATTGTTTAATTAGATTTTGCTGTAATGCTCTATGATGGTTCCACCTGTGACCAGTAAATGTTTTTGTTCATGTTAAAATAAATCATTTCCAACATTTTTGTGTTGAGTTTGGTTTGTGGGACCTTTGTACAGAAGCAGAAATGATGTGTCTGACAGCTGAAAAAAATACAGAAAACAAATATGTTGCATTATTTTTTGTTATTAGAGATACAAAAGTTGTTTTAATTGAATTATTCTCAACAGTCTGTCTGACTGATCACTCGTCTCCAGAAACATCCGACTGAAGGAATCAGTATAGAAAACCTGTTATGTGTTAATGTTGAGCTGCTGTCACATATTTACATTTCTCCACCTCATGTAACGGAGCCGAGCTGTAGAAAAATAAACCAATATGGGTTAATAAAAAGAAATCACATGCAGATATTTAAAGATCAGCAGCATCAGGATGCTCCAACTTCGGACTGAACTCTTTGGAAAGTCAAAGTGAAACTGTGATGATGTGTTTCTGTTTACTTCACTGTTGGTTTTCTGAATGTTTTTTACTTTTCACTCCTTTAATGCATTCGCTTATGTTTGTTTGTGGCTTATTATTTGTGGAGATAAATAAACATAAACTAATTCTACAATTGTGTCAGTCGGAGTCACAGCTGTGGACTCCAGCTTCAGTTCTCCTCGAACTGGTTTCTCCCTGGTTTGTCTTCAGGTCTGGTTTAAGTCACAGGAGCCATTGTCAGTCTTCAGTCACAGTCCTTCACACGAGTCCCAGTAAAACCAGTGTCCTCTGGGCCGCAACGTTACAGCGGTACTTCTAAGTCCGGGAGGGGCTCTGTGTGTGTGGACAGTCCACAGCCCATCATAAAGTCCAGACTGCAGACAGCGTCCAGACTGCAGACAGCGTCCTGTCTGCGACACCTCCTCCTCCTCCTCATGATGATGTCAGACTGAGGTGAGAGGAAGGAAGCAGCTCCCACAGCTCCCACAGCTCCCAGCAGACAGAGACACAGAGACACAGACAGACAAACAGAGACACAGACAGACAGACAGACAGACAAATAGAGACACAGACAGACAGACAAACAGAGACACAGACAGACAGACAGACAGACAGAGACACAGACAGACAAACAGAGACACAGAGACACAGACAGACAGAGACACAGACAGAGACACAGACAGACAGACAGACAGACAAACAGAGACACAGACAGACAGACAGACAGACAGACAGAGACACAGACAGACAGACAGAGACACAGAGACACAGACAGACAGAGACACAGACAGAGACACAGACAGACAGACAGACAGACAAACAGAGACACAGACAGACAGACAGACAGACAGAGACACAGACAGACAGCTGTTTGATGTTAAAGAAGTGGTGTTATAATTGGCTATGTTTCGAGCTATCATGTATTCTGATTGTATGTATTCTGTATTTCTCCACTGAACCTATGATCCTGTTTTGTACTTTTCTACTGAGCACAATGTACGTCTTTGAAGATAACATGACTGGTTAGAACTGGTTTTCATAGAGCTCTGCGAGAGCTCTGTCACTCCGAGCCCAGCGCTGCATTTACTTTACCTGTGACCGTATCTGTGAACTGAACATTGCTCCAGTTTGTTCTTGGGCTTCCAACTAAAGAATCGGGCTAACAGTGGTGAAAACTCAACATAGAAGGAAGATGTCTCCTGCTCCTCACGAAGCTGATGTGTTCAATACACTGCAATACAATATATATATTTATGCTGCATCGTCCATGTTGAAGAATGAGTTGTGACAGCTTCTCTGTCTCTGGAGCTCAAATAAACGTCTTTTTATTACTCTGTAAAGAAACTTCCTGTATTATGACCACAACAGCTGATTCTTCAACAGCTGGAGACTCCAACAACAAGTTTGAATTTATTAAGCTGTTCCTACAGACACTACAGATATTACAGACACCACAAATACTACAGACATTACAGACACTACAGATACTACAGACACTACAGACATTACAGATACTACAAATACAACAGACACTACAGATACTACAGACACTACAGACATTACAGACACTACAGATACTACAGACACCACAAATACTACAGACATTACAGACACTACAGACACTACAAATACTACAGACGTTACAGACACTACAGATTCTACAGATACTACAGACACTACAGATACTACAGATACTACAAATACAACAGACACTACAGACACTACAGATACTACAGACACTACAGACACTACAGACATTACAGACACTACTACAGACACTACAGATACTACAGACACGACAGACATTACAGACACTACAGATACAAGACATTACAGACGCTACAGATACTACAGATACTACTACAGACACTACAAATACTACAGATACTACAGACACTACAGATACAAGACATTACAGACACTACAGATACTACTACAGACACTACAAATACTACAGATACTACAGACACTACAGACATTACAGACACTACTACAGACACTACAGATACTACAGACACAACAGACATTACAGACACTATTGCAGACACTGCAGATACGACAGACATTACAGACACTACAGACACTACAGACACTACAGATACTACAGACACTACAGACACTACAAATACTACAGATGTTACAGACACTACAGATTCTACAGATTCTACAGACATTGCAGATACTACAGACATTACAGATACGACAGACATTACAGATTCTACAGATACTACAGACACTACAGGTACTATAGACACTACAGATACTACAGACACTACAGACATTACAGACACTACAGATACTACAGACACTACAAATACTACAGACATTACAGACACTACAGACATTACAGATTCTACAGACACTACAGATACTACAGACACTACAGACATTACAAATACTACAGACACTACTTAAATCCTCAGTCAGCAGCAATATTCAGCGTCTTGAACTTTTCCCAGTTAATCCAACCGTGAGTCAGTTGATGTGTACAGGGCGTGTAAACTGACCTGGTGTCAGCGTTGTGTGTCTTATCTTTATGTCTTTAGTGGCCTCATCAGGCTGCTGTCTCAGCCGCTGCACATCTGCAGCAGCCTGATCACATCAGACAGCAGGAAGGTTCCCAGGTAATAAAAGTGTGTCGGCTCTGCACCTTCACATCCCTGCAGCAGCACTCCCTCCACTGAGGCCATGAGGCCAGTTAACCATGAGATAATTGATGCCTCTCTCCTATTGTTGTGTGGGCCTCGCCCACTGGCCTCAGAGTGTGGGAAAGCTAATCCTGCCTGGGACTCATGGCTTTGTGATGCTAATGTGGGCCTATAAATAGAGGAGAGGGATCCTCAGTCACATCACAGCTCACTCTGCTCTCCCACAGAAGCTCTGCACTCCACCAGAATGGCTCCAAGCACCACCAGAGACTCTCCCGTCTCTCTGCTCTCCACCAGAGACAGACACAAAGTAAGTCCTGCTTCTCCTTCAGTCTCGTGACTCTTGTGAAGCGTCCAACTCCTTTTCTCTGTGGCTCGAATGTGCTGAATGTCTTCCTGACCGAGCTTCCTGTTGTTTTCACCAGCTGAAGAAACCAGCTGTGGAGAAGATGCGCAGAGATCGCATCAACAGCTGCATCGAGCAGCTCAAGGTCCTGCTGGAGAAGGAGTTCCACAAACAGGATCCCAACGCCAAGCTGGAGAAGGCCGACGTCCTGGAGATGACGGTGGTGTTCCTGAAGCAGCAGCTGCAGCCTCCGAGCCCGGCCGCTGTCACGGCTCACAGCGACGGCTACTCCCACTGCTGGAAGGAGACGCTGCACTTCCTGTCCACCAGCTCCCTGAAGGAAGCGACGCTGCCGCACCTCCGGTACCTCCACGCTGCCCGCAGAGCCGGTCAGGACGCCGGCCAGGACGCCGGCCCCAAGCCGGTCCTGTTCTCTCACAGCCACATCCAGGCTGCAGTGAAGCAGCTGCCCGGCCCCGACAGAGACGTGTGGAGGCCGTGGTAGAAGCTCCACTCAGTCTGGACCACACCGATGGATGTCCGCCATCATGGAGCCTGAATGGAACATTTCTCCACTCTGGAGCTGCTGCGTCTTTACAATGTAAACGTCTGACTGTCTGAATGTTTGACTCCTGTGGAGTCGATGTTGTTATCTTCAAATATGAATCAATGTACTGCATAATGCAGCTGGGGGGCTCCACCTGTCACCTTTCATAAAGGAAAACTATTAAATATATTTTGTTGTGTATCTGTAATTTGCCCACTGATATTTGAATAAATTAATTTTCTATCTTTAAATCTTTGAGTTTTTGTCCTGTTTTGCATTTTAATTCCAGATGTTTAATGACCAGATGTTCATCATGTCACATTTAGGATGAATGGACAGAATCTTTGTGCCTTCCAGATGTAAAGTCATTATGATGACATCATGTAAAAGTCTCGAAACACCATCTCAGATCTTTACAGTGACATCATTTGAAACGATTGGTGGAAAGTAACTAAGTACGTGTACTCAAGTACTCTCCTTAAATACAGTTTTGAGGTACTCGTACTTTACTTGAGTACTTCAATTTTCTGTTATTTTCTACTTTTTAGTACACAGCTGCAGTTACTTTGTAGATATGTATTTTAAATACTGCACACACTTTACTGTAGTACTGTACTAAAAGTAAAACGTGCTCTTTGAAACACGTGCATTTAGTACACGTAGTACAGAATGAATGAAATGTAAAGTTAAACGTATAAGAGATGTGTTGTACTTTGTGTTTCTGCCTGTTCTTAACTTAAGACATTTCTCTTCTTTCAGCTGAAGGTTTTCATGCTGTGTTTGTTTCCTGATGTTTGAGGACATCACGTGAAGCACTTTGAGTTTGAAATGTGCTTCACAGGATGATGATGATGAGGATGAATACTTTTACTTCTTTCACAGAGTACTGATGAAGCCTCCTGGCCTTTAACGCTCCAACAGATAAACTTATAACAAACGAACGATTCAGCAGCATGTGTGTTCACATACGAAGAGCAGGGTACGAATCGGATTGCATGCAGTCACACGTGCTGTGGCGTGTGAGTGTGTCGAGCGTGCCGGCCTCGTGCTGTGGGGGATTAGCCCCCCCCCCCGGGTGGTGGACTCAGGCCCTGTTCAGACCTGGTATTAACATCAGTCAGCTCTGGTTTCATCAAACAGCCGCTGCTGCCTGTGTGGAGTCTGCCTCTCCACAGCTTTCCCACACTCCTCGGGCCCCCCCCCCCAATCCCAGGACAAAGGAAGTGTGCCGTGTTAAATCACCCCCCCCCCCCCCCCCCCCCCACCATGATGGTGAGAAACCTCCTGACCCTGCTGCCCTCCCCCCTCCTCTCACGAATCTGTCGGCTGGCTGCATGATAGCAAAGTACACTTACTAAGTACTGTACGATCCATTTTGAGGTACATTTATCAGAGTTAGTAGTTAGACATTAAGATTTACATATTAGGTTAGGTGTGTACTATACTGATGTACAGTGTAGTACACAGTATACCTGTATGTGTTGATGCGTGTTTGACTTTCTGTAATCACACATGTGTGGAGGTCGTGGGTAAACTCTGCCCTGCGTCTGGTGTCAGCAGGTGCAGGTCTGTTCTTCCAGGTGAGAGCAGGTGGGTTTACACACACTGAGCAAACACACACACACACACACACACACACACACACACACACACACACACACAGGTAAGGACACACAGTGCTACACAATAACACATCATAATGGAAGTACATTTCAGGGGGGTCACTTTCTCCTCCTCTATAAATCTGAACTGGGGTCAGTTCATTTAGGCTCATATATCAGAGGGAGTGAAACATGTGAATACACACTTCCTGTAAAGTATTATTACTTTATTAGAAAGTGGAACCCAGCATGGTTCACTGGGCGAGGTGGATCTAAGTAGAACTATTTCTGAATACTGTACTGTACTGGAAGTTTATTCTGTAACAACGCATCACATTTAGAAACTTTATAATAATCTTCGTGTTTTGCATGTAAAACAGTTTGTTGAAGAGTAACTTTAATAAAATAAATGTATTGCTCTGAAATGTAGTAAAGGAGAAGTATAAAGTAGAAGAAAATGGAAATACTCAAGTAAAGAGCAAGTACCTCAAAACTGTGCTTAAGTACAGTACTTGAGTAAATGTACTTGGGTACTTTCCACCACTACTTTTAACTAACGTCCATCTAAATATCAGTTTTGATGCAGCGTCTTTTTGTTACAGATGTTTCTCCTTCAGGCTGAAGCACAGACGAAGGTACAACACCAAGTCTGACGTCTGTTGAGTTTCCTTCACTTTAAATGGTCCACTGACGAAGAGTCAACACTTTTTAAAGCTTTTTAAACGTCATAACAAGTTCTGTGGATTAGTTTTCACCCAACAGCCTCTGACATCTGCGTCTCCGTTCATCATTTGGCAGAAATGCACCATGTAAACACGTGTTTGTTGTTTCATTCACTAACGTGTGCGATTTCACACGTCTGTAGTTTTTCACAGAGTGAACGTTTTTGAGACTGATTGTTTTCTTCAGGCTAATGTTTCCACATGTGCTCTTATTTAGTGTGTTTTTATTGTGATTTTTGGTTTTGATGCAGCACTGAATTCAAGATAATTATCTCTAATAGGAGACAAAAGACGTAACTTTAACCTCAATCATACTTTTATTTTATTTAACCTTTATTCAAAACTAAAAGGTCACAATGTTGCTAGAGAGACAAGAGACAACTGAAACCTGAAACCTTTGAACCAACTGAACTGACCCTAAAACCTGAGACGCCCCCCCCCCCCCCCAAAAAAAAACCCAAACACACACACATACCTCCTGTTATCATTGATCAGTGAGAGAGAAGCAGATCAATATCTGTCTCTCAGCAGATTCACTCTCTGTCTGCATGTTTTATGGAGATAATAAACCTCATTCACATGAAGAATTATTCACTCTCTAACTTTCTGTTTTCATCACAAAAAACACAGAAAATATAAAGATCATTTACAATGTTTATTTTGAGATTTCTCTTTTGAGATCACAAGTACTTATTGTTAAAGGGTTGTACTTTTCCACAGGAAAAGTGTTTTTGTTTTCACATTCAATCACTTTATCAAGTAATTACAGCAAACACACAGTGTCAACCGTTCATTTCACAGCACCATCATGTGGTCGCAACGGAGCCTTTACAAAAGGCCTCCAGCACACTGCAACATCACTTCACACATTATAGAATGATGATGATGAGGGTTCATTTAGCTCAGCAAACATCCTCATGAAGACAACGTCTGTACAAACCTCCGAGACAGGAGAACACTTTCTTCAATATGAAGAAATCTGAAAGTCATCTCCACCTTTTCTTTAAAGAAAGGAGAGATCCTCTGAATAAATGATGTGGAGGTCAGCCTCCTACAGGCTCCATGATGGCGGACATCCATCGGTGTGGTCCAGACTGAGTGGAGCTTCTACCACGGCCTCCACACGTCTCTGTCGGGGCCGGGCAGCTGCTTCACTGCAGCCTGGATGTGGCTGTGAGAGAACAGGACCGGCTTGGGGCCGGCGTCCTGGCCGGCGTCCTGACCGGCTCTGCGGGCAGCGTGGAGGTACCGGAGGTGCGGCAGCGTCGCTTCCTTCAGGGAGCTGGTGGACAGGAAGTGCAGCGTCTCCTTCCAGCAGTGGGAGTAGCCGTCGCTGTGAGCCGTGACAGCGGCCGGGCTCGGAGGCTGCAGCTGCTGCTTCAGGAACACCACCGTCATCTCCAGGACGTCGGCCTTCTCCAGCTTGGCGTTGGGATCCTGTTTGTGGAACTCCTTCTCCAGCAGGACCTTGAGCTGCTCGATGCAGCTGTTGATGCGATCTCTGCGCATCTTCTCCACAGCTGGTTTCCTCAGCTGGTGAACACAACAGGAAGCTCGGTCAGGAAGACATTCAGCACATTCGAGCCACAGAGAAAAGGAGTTGGACGCTTCACAAGAGTCACGAGACTGAAGGAGAAGCAGGACTTACTTTGTGTCTGTCTCTGGTGGAGAGCAGAGAGACGGGAGAGTCTCTGGTGGTGCTTGGAGCCATTCTGGTGGAGTGCAGAGCTTCTGTGGGAGAGCAGAGTGAGCTGTGATGTGACTGAGGATCCCTCTCCTCTATTTATAGGCCCACATTAGCATCACAAAGCCATGAGTCCCAGGCAGGATTAGCTTTCCCACACTCTGAGGCCAGTGGGCGAGGCCCACACAACAATAGGAGAGAGGCATCAATTATCTCATGGTTAACTGGCCTCATGGCCTCAGTGGAGGGAGTGCTGCTGCAGGGATGTGAAGGTGCAGAGCCGACACACTTTTATTACCTGGGAACCTTCCTGCTGTCTGATGTGATCAGGCTGCTGCAGATGTGCAGCGGCTGAGACAGCAGCCTGATGAGGCCACTAAAGACATAAAGATAAGACACACAACGCTGACACCAGGTCAGTTTACACGCCCTGTACACATCAACTGACTCACGGTTGGATTAACTGGAATAAAACCCTGTTTTTGATATAAACCTTGAAGTTTTATTACTAAAACTGTCTAAAGTAGGATAAGAGGCGCGTTAACTGGAAACACTGGATATCAACACGAATCATTGTTATAGAATAAACTTCCCAACAGGACATAAAGTTGTCAAAACTCGACCAGCTTCAACATTGAAATGTTAATGAGTATTAATAACCCAATAATATGATATACATAATAACTCTGCTGCATAAGTACTTTTGCTTTTCATACTTAAGAGTACATTATTTCTGTACTTTAAGAGTCAAAAGGTGATGAGTTATTATTAGAATACTCATTAAAGCCTTTTTAAAGTAAAATGTTGCCAAGAAAATAAAATGATAAACAAACTAAACGTGGAGAAAAACTCAGAGAGAATTGGAGGGAAAAGTAACTGTCAATTAAACACAATTATCCAGAGTCCTCTGGGAAGGCACACTTCTATTGTGTGACACCTCCTCCTCCTCCTCCTCCTCCTCCTCCTCCTCAAAGAACCCCCCCCCCCCCCCCACTCACCTCTTTAGGAGAATATGTAATAAATGGGAAAAGGAGTGTGGGAAAGGAGGTTGGGATCCTGCTCACACACATCCTCCAGTCAATAGAGTGCTCCCCCTGCCTCCCCCCAGCCTCCCCCTGACCTCCCCCCTCCACAGAAAGCCTTTCAACCTGCAGGATCAGATCAGAGGCACCGCCGAGCCGGGGGACACGTGTGGGACGTGTTCCCGCCCTCATTCACATCAACCAGACCTCATGAGAGTTTCAGTGTGTTTATACTCACCTACTGATTACTACACCTCCTCCTCCTCCTCTTCCTCCTCTTCCTCCTCCTGAAGCTCTCTCATAAACAAAACATGTGGTTCAACACCTGCTGCCAGTGCCGGAAGAAGTACTCACAGCATTTACAGTAGGAAAAGTACTACATAACAATGTAAGAGTACTCCACTACAAGTAAAAGTCCTGCATTTAAAATCTCACCTCAGATAAAGTCATAATAATTATAATAATAATAATAATAATAACATCATATAATTTCCCCCCACGGATCAATAAAGTATTTCTGATTCTGAATAATTATCAGCTTCGTGTAGTTAAAGTATCAGCAGTAAAAGTACACAAGTATTATTGTTTAACAGGTGTTTTGATAAATTACTCTTATTGGCTTTCTAGTCCCTCTGAGATGTAGCTGAGTAGGAGTAGAAGTAAAGTAGCAGAAAATGGAAATACTCAAGTAAAGTACAAGTACCTCAAAATTGTACTTGAGTACAGTTTTGGAATCGGCTGCTTGATATGGAAGAAAGACGAATATACTTTTAAGTAAATGAAGCTGAGATTACTTCTGTACTTTGAAGTAGGATTTTGAAGGCAAATCTTAACATCCTGTTCCTCAGGATGCATTTCTCAGAAGTGAGTCACGTCACAATATGCAGATGAAGACACATCATTTGGCCTATAAACACATTCCAGCGTGGACGTTCCCCCCGCCACACACACACACGCCAAACAACGTGTGTGTGTGTGTGTGTGTGTGTGTGGGTGAGGACCTCTATGCACTGAGGAATGTGTGAGAGCTGCGACCGGCTCCTCGTTCCCACACTTCAGCCTCCATTCAGGGCAGCGGCCCACCCTGCGGCGGCCGCCACTGATCCTCCAGACCCTCATTATGCTCCGGCCTCAATGGGCCATCTGGACAGCTGCCGGGGAGCCGACCCTCCACACAGACCCCCAGCACACCTCCGAGTGTGCAGGTACACAAGAATGACAGAAAAGGTGTTGTGGTACCTGAGTTCATTTCATTAAAGAAAACACAGACTAAAACTAAATGAAAAGAAAAACGAGAATGAATAGAAAAGAAATGCTAACATGACAGACGGACGAATCTAAGTAATGCAGAGTTTTATTCAACGACCTGCAGAATCACATGAATCACCCACCAGCCAATAACATCTCTTGTTCAGTTGATTTAAGAAGCATTTTACTTCCAGTGATCATACAACAGATTTATTTCAGTGATGTGTAACAGTCTCGAAGTCACAGACAGATGATGTTGTGCTGAAAACACAGACAACGTGTTTTGTTGTTTAACTTGCAGGACTTGTTGCATTGAGCTCAAAGCACCGCTGTGCTTCACAGCATGGCTGTAAACTGTTATGACGTCAGACGGCGAGCGCCCACTGACGCCCGGCAACATCGATGGTCTGCATTTTGAATCTACGGCAGGGGTAACGCGGCTCCTCCTGCCTCCGATACTACCAGCCTGATCACGGCAGGCTGCAGCTGTGCACCTGGGATGTCATCACGCAGGTAAAAGGAGCAGATTGTAGCTTAAAATAGAGGAAATGTTTAGCAATATGACACCATTAATATAGCGAGTATCTAATGTGATGTGATGTGATGTAACGTGATCTAACTAAAGCAGAAGATGAATCTGGGCGTTTTCACATTACTAAGGCGATTGATTCGTACCGTGGCCCCCACTCCCCCGCCGGTCAGCTTTCACATTAGCTATCCGAGTACACTTGGTCCACACTCCGTAGCAGTTGGTGGCGGTAGTTTGCCATGACGTTGTTTGCAACTGCCATAACACATGAAGAAGAAGAAGAGTACACTTGCGTCATCAACGACACACATTTGTTGATGTTGACGCTCGAGTGCAGAAAAGAGCTCTATGAGTTCTATGAGCACTCTGCCAACTATTACTGTTGCTGTGGAGACAACGTCCAGACCGACCCGCTCGTCTTCCTTCCTGCTTTATCAGCCATGGCCGCCGTAACGGTTCAGTCCAGTAGTTATGGCGTCACATTCTAAATAGCAGTCTACTTCCGTGTTTTGGTTCAGTAGCTTTCACACCTGATGCGAACCGTACCCAAGTACACATGAACCAAACTCGAGACCACCTCTTCAAGTGGACCCGGTACAGTACACAGTGTTCACACTAATTAATGAACTGTTCTTTGGGGTCAAGTGTACTCTGATCCGTGCCCGGGTCCCTGATGTGAAAGCCCCCTCAGAAAGAGGTCTGATATTAACCCCCCTCAGAGTGGACAGAAGGTGTTTGACAATAGTAAAGTTTTTCCGCTATGAGTGTCTTTTCTCAGACGATGGAGTTGAGTCACATCACACGTCCCTGGATCAGATCCAGGATCAGGGGTCAGGCTTTTCCCAGCTCCTCTGTGAGGGTGCTGCAGTCACAGGGACACTTGTGTTGTGGAGGCGGCTGACTCGCAGCACCTGCCCCCCCCCGGTCTTTATGGCTCATTCAAAGCCTGGTTCATCACCACAGCCACAGGAATGCTTTGAACTCGCCCCCAGCCTGAAGACGAGGGTAGACGAGGGAATGGACGGTGGGGACATGTCCCTACCAATATGATGGTGCTGCTGAATCGTCCCTACCAATATTTTAGATCTCGATGGTCTCGTCATTTGAACTCTGCTCAGTGTCACCGGTGAGATCTGGAGGATACCTGACCTGAACTACACTGTCAGCTCTGCCAGCAGTACAGTCTGAATGGTGTTGAAGCTGTTCGTTAATTATGATTTAAACGCTTCAAACATGCAGAATTAAAAACATCTTCCCTGGATATAACTAACATCAGTCACCTGATATTATATGTACATTTCAGGCGGAGGGTGTTGGATAATCTGTGATCTTTGCTCAGATGTGTCATTTTATTAAACAGCTTTTTCACTGGAGGTGAAAATAATATATTAGACATTATACATTATACATTATTATTAGAATTTTAAATACGGGATGCTTAAAATAGCACGAACACTACAAGGACGTTTATTTTTACAGTTAGGTTCATCAATATATGTATATATATATATATATATATAGCCCCCCCCACCTATAATAAACTGATACACAAATGAACCAACAGGCACAGTCTGGTAAATATACAGCAGTTATTTAAAAACAGCAGTTACTTATGATTTTAATGAATGTTTTTTATTTAACAAAGTTTGGTTGAATCCTTTATTACTGTTCAGCTAATCTGTTTCTAACTTCATCAAACTAATTTATTAATGACACTCATCACATTGGACCACAGTGTTGGAATATCGTCATATATACGTAAATATGTCTACTTTGAAATTGGCAGATTATCATTTATATTTAGACAGCTTTACTCAGTACTCAGTACTCAGTACTCAGTACACAGCTGAAAAACGATTTAAAGTATTTCTCTATAACATTGAATATTCATCGCTAAATACAATCATAGTTGTATTATTTATTAAGTGTTTAACTGATCTGCTTCATCATGTGAAAAAAAAACATGTTTATGGTGGAAAGTATCTAAGTACATTTACTCAAGTACTGTACTTATTTATAAATTCTATGTACTTTACTTTGGTACTTCCATTTTATGCATCTTTCTACTTCTACTCCACTACATCACAGAGGCAAATACTGTACTTTTACCTGTCAGCTGGAGTTATTTTGCAGATTCAGATTATTAAAACAAAATATAATCAACAAATAAATGACGATGAATTATTAAAGATTGAGCCACTCAGCAGAATATAAAGTCATTGAAATGAGCTAAAGTGATGAACACATTAATACATCAACAATTATAATCCGATAATATAATAAACATTCTGCATAATGAGTACTTTTACTGTTGGTAGATTTAGAGTATATACTTCAGACCACATAAATCCAGATAGGTGGTTTCGTAAAATATATCAATGCTTTAAATTTGATGGCGTTTAAATTTCAAAATTAAGAATTCATTAGTGATTACATTTCACAATAAAGTATACAGTTGCTTATAATATTCAAATTCTGGTGAACTTTCTTTGCTTCCATATATTTTGCTGAGAATACTGAGAGTACTTTTACTGAAGTAGAATTTAGAATGCAGGACTTTTATTGTAACCGAGTATTTCTACACTGTGGTATTACTAGTTTTACTGAAGTAAAAGCTCAGAGTACTTCATCCAAACTCGAGAGTTTCTTTGTGTTTGAGCTTTTTGGCGGGAGTTTGTTGTCGGCAGAGAAAACATGTTGTCAGAGAGTGAAAGGTCCAGCTGCTGCTCGGAGGACAAAGACAGGACCGCAGCTTTCTCACACTCACACCATTCAGAGCTGACAACTGGGAAGTGTGTGTCCCAGTTTCCCTCCAGCTCTCCCAGCAGCTCTTACAGTTTGCTGCTTGTAAGTGCGGCCACATGGTAATGAGCAGCTTCACATCTCCATGTGAATGTGGCAGCAGCCGGCAGAAAGTGAAGCTTCATTATGACACTATAACTGCTGGATATCCCACCGTTGAATTAGTGTTGATGTGTTTACTGAATCTCTCCCTCCGACACTCAGCGGTGAGAATGGTATTTGAAGCATGCCGCATGCAGCACACTTATTATTGTAGTGCTTCCATTCATGGTGCACAACAATGCATTCCTCCTCCTTTCTCTGCACATTCTGCAGAGGGATGCTTCAGCCTCGTTTCAGGGACAATGAGAGGACCTGCTCGCCTCAAACATCAAAGACTCACTGACACTTTTGTACAAATGCAAATGAGCATCGCAGGCATCTCCATAACTGTCTTTAGTATATTCTTGATAATCCCTGAGTACAAGGACTTCATTTCATATTCAGGGATGTGATTATAGGGACACAAATACAGAGGTGGAAGAAGTATTGATACTTATACTATCTTCCATTGTAAGTACAATAAAGCAAAATATACTCCGATAAATTCACTGCTGGAAGAAGTATTCTGATCCTTTACTTAAGTAAAAGTATCAACACAAATTAAATCAAATTAAATACAAATACAAATATTCAATTACAAATAAAGGTCTTGCACTTAAAATTGCACTGAAGTAAAAGTACAGAAGTATAAGCAGCAGAAAGTACTTGAATTAATCAAAGTAAAAGTATTACTCTAGTAAAAGTCCAGAAGTATTCTCAACAAAATGTATGGACGCAAAGAAAGGCCATAAGGATTTGAATATTGTGAAATTGAATCACTAATGAAATCTGAAATTGAATTGAAAGCTTTGATATATTTTACTGTGAAAATCTGAATTTCTCCCTCTGACATTTTCAGGTCATTTGAAGTTGCACAACTTCAGATAATTGATTATACCTTGTCTTTTTTGGGGTAATAAGCTTTTTTTAAAACTTGATCAATCAAGCGAGCTGAATGGAGTCGATCAGGTTCTATCAGTCGAGAGGTCAGCGGGGGCTCAGGTGAGGCCTGACCTGAATGTGTGAACTAGGGAAAACGCCTTTTGACATTGAAAAACTTAAAATTACTGGAAATTTCATAAAGAGGAATTTAATTATATGAATATGAAGACAGATGTTTTTTAAAGTGAAAGATTTCAGTGTTTAAGTGTGTTCAGATGAGTACATTTCTGTTTCCTGCTCTCAACATGGAATTTAGGCCTTCCCATGCCTGCTTAATTTAGCTTTCTTTGTTTTAGATCTCCTTTTTTATCTGGCGTAACCAGTATCACCTTTAACAAAAGCACGTTTTGAGATCTTTTGATAGCCATGGTCCATTATTAGGGAACATTCTGACCATTTTTGTCTGGACACAGTTGCTTTCTCAGAATATTATATAGGAAGTGATGGTATCTGTCGATTCATTAAAGAACAGTTGCCAGTCTGTATCATTGAAACAGTCTCTCAGCTCCTCTTGGCTTCCACAGTTGGATCTCTTTAGTCACTGGTTTCTCTTGCTTCACCTTAGCTCGACACTTGGGAAGCAGGTATACAACATTGTGGTCTGACTTAAGCAGCGGAGGACGGCACACACAGCACTTGTCCAACACCACCAAGAGTGGATCAAGTAGGGCAGTTCACATATTGTTGTAAGGTGAGTAGATGACTTTAAAGACCAGACCATCAGATTCACCTTCAGACCAAACTAACACCTTCCTCTGAGTGTGTTCAGCTACAGGAGAGAGAAGTGGGAAACTACAACACCTGCTGACACTCCACACACTGAATGTGAGTTTGACAGATTCAGACCCATCGATGAAGCTGCACGACAACACAAGAAGGAACTTCAGGAAACTCTGGAGCCCTTAAAGGAGAAGTTAAAGGTTTTTAAAGAAGTTAAAGTGAAGTTTGATCAAACAGCAGAACACATGAAGGTCCAGGCCCGACACACAGAGACGCAGATTAAGGAGCAGTTTAAGAAGCTTCACCAGTTTCTACAAGAGGAAGAGGAGGCCAGGATGGCTGCACTGAGGGAGGAAGAGGAGCAGAAGAGCCAGATGATGAAGGAGAAGATGGAGGCTCTGAGCAGAGAGATAGCAGCTCTTTCAGACACAGTCAGAGCCACAGAGGAGGAGCTGAGAGCTGAAGACGGCTCCTTCCTGCACAACTACAAGGCTGCAGTGGAAAGAGTCCAGCAGCGCCCCCTGCTGGATGATCCACAGCAGCCCTCAGGAGCTCTGATAGACCAGGCCAAACACCTGGGCAACCTGACCTTCAACATCTGGAACAAGATGAAGGAGATGGTCTCCTACACTCCTGTGATTCTGGACCCAAACACTGCTGGTCCAGGCCTCAGCCTGTCTGAAGACCTGATCAGTGTGAGAGCAGGAGAGAGACAGCAGCTTCCTGACAATCCAGAGAGGATTGATAGATACTGGTCTGTCCTGGGCTCTGAGGGCTTTAACTCAGGGACTCACAGCTGGGACGTCGAGGTTGGAGACAGTACAGACTGGTTTCTGGGTGTGTTAGCAGAGTCTGTCCAGAGGAAGGGACTCGTGCTGTCTGGATTATGGAGAATATGGTTCATTAGAGGTGAATACTCAGCAGAGTCACCATCAGGTTCAAGGTTCCAAGTGCAGAAGAAGGTCCAGAGGATCAGAGTGAATCTGGACTGGAACAGAGGAAAGCTGTCGTTCTGTGATCCTGATACTAACACACACATACACACCTTCACACACACTTTCACTGAGAGGATGTTTCCAATCATTCTCACTGAGGATGAAGTGAGGATGAAGATCTCACCAGTGAAGGTCTGTGATTAAAAGTTAATATTTGTCCATATATTTATGTAGACTGAGCAAATAGATGATAAAATGAGTCCAACTTTATTGATCGCTGTTTGACAGTCAGCAGCAAACAGGAAACAGAAGATTAAAAGAGAAAATGAAAAAGGAGTCTGGCTGTGTGGTGCAGGACTCAGCTGAATAAAGACAATAATACAGACACAGCATGATAAAGTTCTATGACTGTAGCAGGTGGGTGAGTGGGTGTAGCTATAGTGGTGGCTAATGGCTACTGCTTTGGCTGTAACAGTAGCTGCGGCTGTGACCGGCTGGCTCCTCTTTTTCACTGTCAGGATTTGAACACGTCACGAGTTCAGGAATAACTTTACCACAACGCTCAGCCAACGCTAGCATGTGCCTTCACACCAGCGTGTAGTTTAGTTATGTTACACATAAACACCATCTGACTCTCATAAAGTTCCTATTGCTATCCATAAAGAAAAAATCAAGCAGGTGTTTTCATACAAATACTTGTGTGTAATGATCTGTGATCTATGACCCTGGAAAGACCACATTGAATTTGTCTGCAAAAGGACAAAACAAAGAATTTCTTTTCTCTGCCGCCAACAAATTCTTTTTCGTTCTTTACTTCTGTGATCCACAGTGATGTAATACTACATGGTACAGGTGTTTGTCCACCACTTTAAAGTCAAAACTGCTCTACCAAATGAAAATCTGTTCAAAGATTGTAAACCAACCCCTTGAGAAACTCTATGAATCAGCCGACCATAATAACATATGAACGCTGTCTCTGACTCCAACCAAGTCCTGAACGGCGACAACAAATTGTTACCATCAAACTGGAGATACAGCAGTCACCAGTCACCAGTCTGTCCTAAAATGACATAATGAGCATCACCACCAATCTCCTTATCAACCTGCGGAGACAGACAGACCAGCTGACGTTAACTACTATGATAAAGTTAATGTCCAGCTCGCTGCAGAGTTAAATGATCAGGCTGACACGACTGCTTTGACCTGATGAAGGCCAAGGTTATGACGACATACCATCCAGGTATTTTATAGGTTTTCATTTTACTTTTGTATGAAGTTTGTGATATTGATCTTGTCTATTTTGTTCTGTTGTCAAAATGTGGAGACCACAAGACTCTTTCAAGTAAAATACATGTATTATTTATATTTAAGAAAACGAACTGAAGTCTGCAGTCAGCTCATCAGTATGTGTGTGTGTGTACATGTACAGGTGTAACAGGTGAAAACAAAGCTAAACCAAGTAACCCAGAGAGGAGACAAAAACTGACTGCTCAGGCACACCGACCAGGTGTCAGCCATGACTAACAGCTCCTGTCTGCAGTGTCCTCATGGATGGACAGACAACTGGATCACTGTGACACTGAGGGAAACTTAAAAACATGAAGATTCTCAGGGACGTTCTGATTTCTAAGTGGATTTATGGAATTTTATCAGAATCAGAATCAGAAATACTTTATTGATCCCCAGGGGGAAATTATACAAGGTCACCTGAATTTAGTCTGGATGAACATCAGAGATACTGCTTTCAACAGGAAGTGTTTACGTCTCACTGAATCTAAAATTATGTGTTCCACATCGGTGTTCAGTTCAGGCTCGTTTCTTTACGCAGACTGCGATAATCTGGTTAAATCACCTTCATTTCCTCCACGAGCTGCGGAGCCACCTCACTGCTGAAAACCACAAGTGACAATAAAGAAGAAGCAAAGAAACAAAAACGCATTATAATTTAATATTTATTGTCAAAAATTAACTATCTGAATTTACAGAGTTTCTAAGGCAGGCACATTCTGAAAATATAATAAATCAGCTGCATTTGTTTGAGGACAGCAAAAGATTAAAATGCTCAAACTGTTAAGAGAAAAGACAAACCAGCAGAACTTGAAGTTGTTATGAACGTTGACATTTCAACATTTCACAAAGGAGAACACAGCAGGAGTTTCACAGCTCACCTGAATTTAAGTGCAAATAACTGCTGTATGTTTCTGTTGCTGTGGCTCTTTGAACAGAGGACGCCTGCTGTGCCGTCCTCTGCCATGTGAGCATCACTGCTAAAGAACAAAGGAGGAAACCCCACCTCTTTCACATCGACATTATTTAGATTTCATACTTAAACACGAGACATCAATGGGCTTTGGACAAGAGTTTAGAGATGTAACATCCTCACAGAGGAACACTTTATGTTCTGATATTGACCTAATATAATACTTTCATTTCTCTAGTTTTATTATTAATCTACCAGGTAATTGTTGACAGAAATCAGTGAAAAATGTCAATCACAATGTGAGGTCTTCCAATGTTTTGTCCAACAGACCGGCAGAAAACATTCATAATTCAGAGGCTGGAATCGGATCATTTTTCCATTTGATCTTAAAAAATGACTATTTTTATTAATCGATTATTAAAATTGTTGCAGATTATTTTCTACGAATCAATGAATCGACTAATTGTTTGAGTTGTAATTTGATTCAGATTAAAAAAATAAAACTATTCATACTATTCAGCGAGGGCCGTCACGAGCAGCTCCACTCTGATAAAGACCTGCTCAACACTCTGCTGCGGATTCTGCTCGTGTTTCATCAGATACATTCATGTCCAGGTTCAGTGCAAAGACAGAGGGACGGCAGAGACATAGGAGTCTATCTGTGTGTGTCGGTGGTGATTGGAGAATCAGCTGATGGAGGGAGGGCTCTGATTGGACCAGCAGGCTGCAGTACTGGACTCCCTCTCAGCCCATGTAGGGGTACCTCCAGTCTGTGAGGGGGACGTGGGTCTGCTTCACCGCCTGCGGCGACGTCCATCTCAGGACGTAGTGTGGACCTCCGGGTTTGTCATTGGTTCCTTGATGAAGAGAAGAGTTGACAGTTGAACAGAGCTGACAGTCCAACAGACCTCACCATCACCTGCCGTCACCTGCAGTGAGGTGTTTACCTGTGAGCTCCTCTGATCACATGGACAGTAAAACCAACTCTTACCTGAAGCTCTGGCGCCACCAAACGGCTGCTGAGCAACAACGGAGCCGGTGGATTTATCATTTACATAGTAGTTCCCTGCAGCGTTCCTCAAGACTTTAGCTGCCTCGTCGATCACAGTCCTGCAACACAAACTTTATGTATCAAACACTAAAGGACGTCACACTGAGACAGATTCAAACAAAAACACCAAAGTGCCAACATTCAAAATGACCAATGCATCAATAAAAAGTTCTTTCAAGAAGGTGACAGAGTTTGCTGCCCTGACCTCCTCAGGTGAGTCACAGGTGAGACTCTCTAGACTGTATATAAAGATGGCCGACGCGTCTCCACCGCAGACTGTATATAAAGATGGCCGACGCGTCTCCACCGCAGACTGTATATAAAGATGGCTGACGCGTCTCCACCACAGACTGTATATAAAGATGGCTGACGCGTCTTGTGCTGGTGATGTCATTTAAAGGCTTTAGGAGAGCGAGCTCATCACGTGTCAGCTCCAATTAACCTCCCGCAGTACCTTTGCCTCCCCTTCAGCTTTCCGGCGCTCCCCCTGAAGAGGCTTCAGGTCCTGGTCTTACTTGTCCTGCAAACATGCAACTGTAGATTAACATGTCTTACTTGTCCTGAGCGAACACTGCTCCTGTCAGGGCGTACGGGGATGTGCTGTCTATCAGCTGCAGCACCTGTTTGTACTTGTTCTCAGGATAAACATAAACTGCCAGAACAGGCCCAAAGATTTCCTGCACAAGACAAAAACACATGTTAGAAAGTCTTCACCAGACGTTTGTAAAAACACATAACCTAAACAACATTATTATTGAATTCTATGTGTTTTATTTTTAACAGCGTGAACAGATGTTCCTGTAAATCCTGTTCCTGCCTGATGTTCACATAAAGGAAACAGTCACATACACACTCAGATCAGTTTTCAGTCTGTGAATCAGAGCGCGAAACAAGGTTCGAGCAGCTTAGTTAACCAAACACCAGAGGACGGCTCTGGGAGACACGTGTTTATGGAGGTGATCCAGAGTTAGTCCACACAATGATGAGCGTTTGTCCAGTGTTTGTCTACATTCAATCAGCAGCAACACCTTTGTCTCGGTGCTACTATAAAATAAGTAACGATTAACACTCTGCCTTACTGCAAATACTACTGCACATCTGCTCTATATCAAAGAATACTTTGATTCTATTTGTACTTATCAAGCAGGTAGCAAAAAGGTGCTTCTCAGTACAGTGAGACAGTTACATATAAAACCATTCACAAGGTCAAAATGAAGAGAAGATGTGGTGGCAACATGTCAGAACTGCATTATGTTAATAAATAAGTGGTCAATGGTGTGAAAAGACGCACAATATCAACTTCAGTGGCTCATACATTAATAGTGTGACCCTACTCTGGAAACTCTCTCTGCTCTGAACCAGCTAAAAACGTTCAGTCACGTGACAGAGGATCAATGATGCCACGGGCCTGCTCATCTTAGCCTTCATTATCAGTTATGGTGTCAGCCACAACAAGCAGATATTTATCGGTTACCAGTTCAACTCTAGTTTGAAGGTCTGATTTAAAAGCTGAGACAGTGACAGCAGAAAACAGAAAAGATCCACCAGCCCCGAATTTAACTTGGACTCTGGAACAGATGAAAGGCCTGAACCAGCTGATCTAAGAGGCTGTTTTGGACAGTAAGGAGTTACAGGTTCACTGCTGTACTCTGCTGCCTGGACACGTAAAGTAATGGCTTTAAAATCGACTCTAACAGAGATCAGTAACCAGTACAAAGAGGCTGAAACTGGGCTGATACCAGCAGAGCTCTGAAGTCACAGCTCCAGTATTAGGGTGAACCAAGTGTGACCACAGTCCATGTGTGAAGACATCAAGCCGTTTGTACCTCGTTCATGATGGCGTCCTGCGGGTCTGTGGTCTCGATGATGGTCGGCTCCACAAAGTAACCCTTCTTGTTGTCATAGTTACCTCCAGCGATGACCTTTAAATTAGAGGAGGACTTGGCACGGTCGAGCCACGTCTTTATCCGAACAAATGACTACAGAAGGAAACACAAGAGGAAACACAGTAAGCAAAAAACACTACACATCAATATACTGAAGGAGAACACAGACTTTATTTGTATTTGTACCTTCTCATCGATCACAGCTGAGAAAAAGGTGCTGAAGTCTTCAACAGGCTAAAGAACAGGAGAAGAAAGTCATTACATATTTTACAAACCTCATCAACACCAGACAGAAAGCTGGCACACCATGTGACCATTTAACACTGAACCTGTTAGCTTTGTTATTATTGTTAGCTTTCCACATCAGATGGTTGAGACAGAAGGCAGCTCATTGGCTTATAGTTAGAGGTGCAATGATTAGTTGTGGCTACAGTAGTACATTAGCCATAGTAGTACTTGTTGTACTGGTACTGGTTTCCTGTCCTATCCACTCACGTCTCCCACTCTGATGTGTCTGTGGATGTCCAGCAGACCCTGTTTGACCTGCGGCCACATGCCGTCTGGTATGTACATCCTGGAGCAGGCCGAACACTTCTGACCTCCGTACTCAAACGCTGAGCGAATCGTCCCCTTCACCACGCTCTCAACATCCGCTGACTTGTGGACAAAGTGGAAATTCTTCCCGCCGCACTCTGAAAACGTGAAGCACCACGTTCAGAAAACCCAGCTGACATTATTTTAACATGCAGGTCAATACAAAGTGACTTAAAGGTGTCAGAAGTCTGTCAAGAAAGGACAAAGAAGTCCGACTCTTGACCTCCAACATTTCATCAGCATCACATCCATGTGAAGTGTTAGAGGTTGAACACTCAGTGAAACCCTCTTCTCCTCTTCCTCACTCAGAGAAACAGGAAACAGTTTTTGTGTCATGTCATCTCCTCATCGGAGGCTGAGCTGTCGCTTGTCTGTCTGTGTGTAGAAAGCATCGTTCTCTGCTCCGTTTCCATAGTAACTGATGGATTATCATGCTTCAAAATCAGAATTGGAAATACTTTATTGATCCCCGGGGGGAAATTACTCAGAGGTTCAGCTCACCTCCTGCCAGTCGAGGGAAGGTCCTGTAGGAGTCCAAGTTGTGGGCGACCTGCTTCCAAAGACGCTTGAATGTTCTACAAACACAGATTCAAAGTATTGGTATGGAGCCATTTATAAACAACAGTGTATTGTTTGATTGGAATGTGTATTATTTAATCTGCAGTGCCATATTAACATGGTGGAAGAACGTTTAGCTTAAAGTATTCAAACGTGTCCTGCTGCCTTCAGGTGTCTGCAGGGATTTAATGAACTGGAGCAGAAACTTGTCCTTCAGTCTGAAGCAGCTGAGGACAACAGAGACTGTCACAATGACTCTGAGAGGTCAAACAGACTGATTTACTGCTTTAAACACGTTCAATGTTCATTTTGATGCTGATTTAAACGCATCTACTGGCTGGGGGTGCTCCAGAAACAGACGCTCTTTGTGCTGCATCATTTCAATGTCAGGAAAATACCAAAGCATCAGAACACGGGCTGAGCAAAGACAGAGCCCACCATGTGTCTCAGTTCATTTTAAAGGAGACCTATTATGCTCATGTCCAGCTCTGTATCTTTATTCTGGGACACCACTAGAGTACATTTGATTTATCTTCTACCAGCCCTTCATGCAGCCCCTCAGTTCACCCTCTGACTCAAACAAGCTGTTTGAGCTCCTGTCTCTTTAAGGCCCGCCTCTCTAAAAGCCCACTTTCTTCTGATTGGCAGGCCAAGTTCCAGAAGTCTTTGGAAGAATTTCCAAGGGCAAACTGTAAACCCAACATCACTAAGCAACTAAGCATATACACTACTCACGAAAAGTTAGGGATATTCAGCTTTCACATGAAGTCGATTCACATTGAGCAGAAATGAGGAATGAGATGAAGAAATTACCATTGCATGCTTCTACTTAAATGACCTACTTTCATGATATAATATCACTGTAGCATGAACTTTTTACATTTTCCATAAATTTCACCCAAAAGTCGAATATCCCTAACTTTTTGTGAGTAGTG
The DNA here is from genome assembly GCF_043641665.1 of Enoplosus armatus. NCBI lineage: Eukaryota > Metazoa > Chordata > Actinopteri > Centrarchiformes > Enoplosidae > Enoplosus > Enoplosus armatus. Next base: position 28,186,514 of record NC_092182.1, on the reverse strand, counting down.
TATATATACATATATGACATATGACAGAAAATAAGGAAAAGCATAAAACGTCCTCTTTAAACAGAATCCACAGGTGGTGTTTGAGCCACACTTTAACAGGCATCCACATCTGAAACATATAATCTCCTTACGGGACGCTGCCAGTGAAGTTGATGCCTGCCAGGTGCTCAGAGGAGGTGACGGTGTCTCCGAACACTGGACCATCAGCTGGTAGAAACTGGATGATGTTTGGGGGCAGACCACTCTCCCTCAGGACTTTGTAGACAGCGTAGCTGGCAGACATGGCAGTGTCACTGGGCTTCCACAGCACCACGTTACCCTGAAAAACACCAGCAGCTCACTGATCATATAAAACACAACAGACAGACAGGTGGACAGACAGACAGACAGAGACGCAGACAGACAGAGACACAGACAGAGACAGACAGAGACACAGAGAGAGAGAGAGACAGAGACACAGAGAGAGAGAGAGAGAGAGACAGAGACACAGACAGACGAACAGACAGAGACACAGACAGACAGACAGACAGAGACACAGACAGACGAACAGACAGAGACACAGACAGACGAACAGACAAAGACAGACAGAGTAAATAAAGCCTCCCATCACTCACTGATCACAGCCATTCATTCTTCCATACACAGAGACACACATACACTCACCATCAGAGCTGGGGTACCTGCCAGGTTTCCACCAATAGCAGTGAAGTTGAAAGGGGCCACAGCTGCTACAAACCCCTGAGGGAGGAGGAGGGTAGATAGACATGTAGATACATACAAGGTTAATATGAGACTGCAAACACTCAGTCCTGACATACAATTAAAGGTTTAAATGAGCTCAGGGACCTGGATATGAGCAGTCTGAAGCTGCTCTACCAGAAGGTGGTAACATAATCAAAGTGACGTTGAACTGAAGCCAGACACGGACAAAAACTACCATTACATATAAAACCCAAACCTTCTTCCACAGAACAATTGATGGATCAGCTGGACATGAAGTAACCAAACGTGGAGAGGGTCCTTACCTCCAGCCCACGATAGAGCATGGTGTTTGTGCTTCCCTCAGCATCTAATGGCTGCTGTTGCTCCAGCTCAATGGCGTGTTTGGCATTAAATCTGAAGAAGTCAATCAGCTCTGCGGCAGCATCGATCTCGGCCTGGACCACCGTCTTCCCCTGAAATACAGAGATCCATCCACCACAGAGGAAATGTTTGTGCTTTGATTTGTTCTCTGACCACTATGCTAATGTGACAGTTACAGCTCACTGAGTCTCAGACTCCATTTTGCTTTATGGGTAACTGCTTGCTAAGGTTTTCCCCGTGTCTGCTGTACCTGCCCGATCATGGTCTTGGCGAGGACTTCTGCTCTCTTGGGTCCACTGATGACATCGGCTGCCTTGAAGAGGATCTGGGCTCTGTCCTGGATGGGCTTCAGGTCCCACTCCCTCCTTGCTGCCACGGAGGCCAGGATAGCTTTGTTGATGAGCTCCTGCGTCACATTCAGGCAAAAAGAAGGAGTCAAAGCCAGAGTTTCACGGTGAAAATACATATACAATATAATACAAAATAGTTCAACGTAGAGAAATGAAACTAGATCAAAAACAACAACATAAAACCACCGGGGTAATAAGTCATCACAATGCCAGCCTTTACTGAGGGGGGGTTGTTCCACAGTGTTGGAGCTAAGACAGTAAAATTATGATCAGAAGATCTTAAGATCCTCAGCCTGGACTGTGGAACTTCAAACCAGTTTCTTCAATAAAGTCTCTGGCCCTGTTCACGCCTGGTGCTAACATCCGTCACAAGTGGACAGCTCTAATACAGGTGAGATCTGACCGCTCAGACCACATTCGGAGGAATTGCATCCCTGACACCCATTTATGGATGACCCACAATGGCACTGCATCTAGTACTCTTGTACTAGAACTTACCTTGTCAGCAAAACAGAACTTTGCCACCTTATGTGAGTGATTGAAGGGCTTTGAAAGAAACAGAGAAAGTCAACGTTAGGACATTATGACATTGTCAAGGAAACTTATTCCAATGTATGTTTGAATAACGATGCCAGTGGTGATAAGCTCAGTCCCAGTTTCCACATGGAACGTGCTGCTGACTGTACTCACAGACAGCTGATATCTGATGTCTTTGGTCCACACATGTTCATCTCCAACCACACAGGGGATCTCCTCCGTGGTCCCCTTCAGACTGTCTAAGGCCTACGACCATCGAATCAAGATGAATTAGAACTCATGTTCAGTGTGTTCCACTCCATATTTGTGATGGTTAGTAAACACAAGCAGGTTCGAACCTTCAGCAGCTCTTTTCTTTCTGCACTCCCTTCTTTGAAACCCAGGATCGGCTCATTTTTCACCTCCACAGCTGCACAAGGGAACGTTTTGAACCTACAAACACACAAACCACATGCAGTTAATGATGTTCTATTCATTCAGAGTGGGCGTCCAGTCAAACTGTGTGGTCTGAGGCAGCTGGCAGGAAAACAGCACAATCAGCAGGTGCCTTTGACCTGAAGTGGCCATAAAAGTTTGGTTATGGTGGGAGGATGTTGAACTCCTTTAATAAATAGACAGGAGCTCCCACAAACTGGTTTCAGCTCGACTCTCTCCCACGCTGCCACAATATTTCAGTTGATCCATTTGATCCGAGCTGACCGCCTACAGCTGCTCGAAAGTAACAAGACATACGCTTACCTTGAATTCATCCACTGGTTCCCAAACCTTTCCAGTCCTGCCCCCCCTTTTCACACCCTCCCCTCACATATTCTGAATGCATTTCTATTTAACAATACTGGGGAAACAAAAAGAACAGAACTGGCTCTCCTGTTATACTGACAACGGACGTCGGTGAACCACTTTCAGACTGAAATGTGACATGCTGTATATACCGTATATCCACAGATCCAGAGGATGAAGCCCAGGATGTTGCTAACCTGAATCTTGATAGCCTTGCTAACATCTCAGCACTCTTGTTCTTCTTCACAGCAGACATTTTAAAGAGGTCATTGCAGGAAAGGCAAACCTTTAACATGAATGATGCCTCTGCAATGCAGTGCTGCAATCAATGCTGTTATTAGTTACATCTGCTTCCGACGAGTCAGGATGATAGAAAAGGTCTTAAAAGTGAAACAAGAGACTTCAAGATGCCACGCTGGACTTCAGTAAATTGTGATTTTCTGTAGCTGCAGCCCTGTTTCATTTTTATAGTAGGACATAGGATATAGGATAGTTTCATCCACTTTCCTTGAAAGTTACATCACAGCAGGGACTCTGGGGCCTTCTCTCTTTCATATATGATTAACTAATCCAGTCTAAACTGGAAGGGGGGCAGCTGGTGCATTCTCATGTTCCCTAAAACACACCCAAACCTCACTTTCTACACATGTGGCTCTGATTCAGCTGCAGACTGAACTTCTGGTCAAAGCTAATAACCATCCAGTTTTTACAGAAAAGGAAATGTTTGTTCTTTCTCAGAAACAGTCACTGGTTCTAAGAAGGAAAGTCCAGGGCCCCTTGTGTCTGGTGTCTCCTCACACCCACCCCCCATGACCCTGACTGTGGCGGTTATATAATGTGAGTGTGTTAGTATGCAGATTCTTAGTGGTGTGTGTCAGTGAGAATGTGCCTGTGTGAGGTGGTTTGTGACACCATGAGTGACATGCCTTCTATAAGGTGCCAAGGTGAGTCTATGATGTGTCAGACAGGATCCCAGAACTCAAATGTCACCTTTTAACCAACTAAGTACATTTACTCAAGTACTGTATTTAGCACCTTCAGTGGGAGACTCATTCCTCCCAAATGTACAACAGAGCGCCACAGGAAATCATTCCTGCCTGTGGCCATCAGACTGTTCAACTCCTCCCTCTGAGTGTCACTGACACTCAGAGGGAGGAGTATATTTTCTATTTCTTATTTTTATATTTTGCACATACTTTTAGTTCTACATTTTTGCTACTTTCTACTCTTGAATGATATCACCAGTACTGTATAACTTCCCTCAGGGGATCAATAAAGTATTTCTGATTCTGAACAAATAAATTATGAGTTATTATTAGATCAGACTATTGAAATTCACAAGCTGCTCAGCAGAATATAAAGTATTTTAAATGAGCTCCACCTTCACCAGCTGCAACATTAAAGTGAAGAACACATGAATGCATCAATAATTATATTCCAATATATATTATTCTGAAAAGGCCAGTCTGCATAATGAGTACTTTTACTTGTGATACTTAAGTATGTTTCGCAGCTAACACTTTAGAACTTTTACTTAAGTAATGCATGACTTTTACTGGCCAGAGAGTATTTCTACACTGTGGTGTGAAGTAAAAGATCTGAGTCCTTCTTCCAGTCCTAAGAAACTCAAAGATGCCTCTTTGCAGCACTCTGCATGAGTATATGCCAGAAGAGGAGCACCCCGTCAGCTGCTTTCAGATCTTTAACACTGTCAGATGACTTACTGAAGGAGGAGAACTGGTTAGCTGGTATTCCAGTGGTTTCCACATGAAACACTAATGTAGTTACTTCAGCCACAGACTTTCCAGGTGCACTCCCAGAGCAGCGATCATTACATAACGTGCCAGACAGTTACACCCAAACCAGCAGCAGTGAGGCTACAGGCTCGACATCAACGCCCACTCACCTGCTGTCCACAGACTTGAAAGAAAAGAGTCTTGAAAGGAAAACACACGATGCAGCGTCTTAGCTAGCATTAGCTAACTGACAACAAGTCACCGCTGAGGTGGAGGACTCTCGTGTCTGCTCATGTGAGACATTAGTACCTACCCCCTCCAAGACTGGCTCACGGCCGCCCTCACGCGCAGCATGCTTCTACGACAGGTTGTTAAGAAAAAGTGAAGAAAACGAAATGACGGACCCTCTGACAGCCTGACTCACGGGTCAATACCAGATAAGATACCGGACGAACAGGATTGATCGGGCTGATTCAGGCAGCGGGACCGCTGGGTGACTTCAACCCGGACAGCACTAACTGTTACCGGGGGAGAGGTTTATTTTTGAACGCCACATTCCTCGTTGTCGGATCTGTTGTTAAGTTTAACGACCATTTCATTTACGTAATACATGTTCCTGAGTGTGACTGAACAGAAGGAAATGTCCTTCTGTTGTCAAAATTCGTAAACAGTTGAAAAAGTTCCCCCCCCTCCTGTGAAATGAAACCTTCCACAGGCGGGTCTGCGACTGGCCAATCAACGAGCAGTAAAATATCCTCAGCCAATCACAGGTCACACCTGAAAGTACAGGAGGAAGCTCTATTTTCAGCAGCTTCTTGAACTTTCGATCCCGTCTCCACAGCCTTCTTCATCGTGTCACTGCGTTACTTTATGAATCCCAACAGAATATTTATGAGTTCAGACCATAGACTGAATCAAAGAAGGGAAACCTCATTCAAACATGAACTCATGGTGTGGAGAGTTCACAGGCTGAACTGTGACTGTATATAAAGAGCTCTATATGACTTAACACCTCAGCCAGGAACCGAGAATCAGTGCTGTCATCCTGACAATTCTACATGCATATTTCACGTGGAGGTTTCAACAGCATTTCCTGCTCTGCTTTAAACATAATTAATGGTCTTTTGAAGACTTTTCCTGTAAACTGAAACATCTCACCTCATCATACCAAAAATGTATTTGAATAAAAATGTGTACATGGTGTACAACATCTGAAGAAATATCTCATGTTTACTCTCAGGGCAAATTCTGAATAAGAATAGAATCAAGAATTAGTTGTTCTTTAAATCTCTGTTCTATATCTGTTATTTTTGTTTTGCCGTCACTGTTGAATTTCATGTTCCCCCTGCAGGATCTTATTGTCCGCTGTGATTTTAGAACTCTACAATTGTGTTTGGGATTATGATATTTATTCTAATGACTAGTATAATATTTTTGACTGAATCACTTTGTAACGCTGGTTTTGAAAAGTGCTCCATAAAATGTTTTATTACAGATAATTAGATGGCACATCAGGCAGGTTATATTGTCAGTATAATCCAATACAAACATACATAATGTGTACTGAAGCACAAATGCCCCTCAGTTGCTTTTTGTTCCTATAATGACAAATAATCTGTCACATTTAACTGCTGTATTTTATCCAAAATGATCTGTAATGACACAGAATGGCCACAAGATAGAGCCATTAACTTCTGACTAAAAGGCATTTAACTTTGTCTGACCTCTAAAACCATAAAAGTAAATGTTACATACTTGGCCAGATTAACCTGGTTTGGAGCCTCCTGGGCAAAACCTAGTTGTTGGGCTCCCAGTTACCAGAAACCAGCAGTATTCCTGTACTGGGATACTCCCTGGCCCAGTTTTCTGTATCGATTACTTTGTGGGACGTTAATGAAACATACATTTATTTAGGAATATGCATCATGATATGAACTAAAATAAGGTCTTGTTTGTCTTAGAACAAACTCACATACCGTACGTATGTACACTGAATGGACTGTTGGTCTCTCTGATTGTTTCTTCTGTCTGTTAACAGCCTCAAAGAGATGCCCCTTTAAGGCCAATGTGAGTCAGTTCTGTGCTAAAATGTATTCCAGTGTTCAACCAAACGCAATGAGGCTTCAACAGACTTATGGTTGGTTATGGTTAGTTATGGTCAGCTCAGCCAGAAAATACTGTCAAATTACAACGAGGGGATTTTGTAGTAAACAGACAGTAACTTCAGAAGGCTGATGATGCCTCATATCATCTTCAGCTGAACTTTAGAAGTCTCTTTAACACAGAATGAGGACTGCGGTTTTTCTCCCATCATCCCTTCCATTAGAGATTGCTTTAGAAAGAGACCCTTCACAGCCAGTGAGGACAGGAGGAACAATTACAGCCACCAATACACTTCAGTGAGAGTCTTGTTTAAAGACAGACTTTACAGATGTGAACCTTTAATGTGGCGCTGGTTTTCTAAAAACATCATCTGATTATCATCCATGGTCATCTTGTACGTAAAAACCTGGACCTTCTTCATAGAAACACAGAAAAATGTCCACAAGTCACCAGTTAACAGGATAAATGAAACTGGGGGAAACCTCGGGATTAACCCTGACAGAAACACAGAAAACATAAATTATGACATTTAGTAGATGATCCTCTACTTTTGCACCACTTAAACTTCACTTTCTGATTCGTGAGCCAGATCTAATTTAAAACCCACTATAGGCTACTTGAACCGTCAACCTGAAATCTCCATTTTTCTTTTGTTTTCTCAAACCTTTCACAGACCTTAAGTGCTTCAAACAGTCCCAGAGTCTTCTTGTCGTTCTAGTTATTTTTTTAAATAAAAATCAGTGATCTTTAAACAGCCTGAAGTCTTTACTGCGGTGCATGTTATCATGACCACAGCAATCAGCGGTACAAACACGGAGTATCGGCTGCTAAGTGGCATCATTCGGCGTCTTTTTTTCTTTCGTGTTTTGCCGAGCAACGAGCCTTATTTTGTCCCAACTGGCTCCCCGTAACGTGAGAGGCGTTGACAAGAGGAGGGCTGTTGTGGTAGAAATTAGCCTTTTACTCACGACAGCAGCCTGTTTAACACATCTTATCTTCATAACACTGAATAACACCAAACAGGAGCGGGTTACAGCTGGAGGAGAGGCTCGTTCAAACACAAGGAAGCGGTGGGTGTTGCTGTCAGCTCGTCGTGTTCAGGTAGCTGCTAGCTGCTGCTTAGCAAAACAGTCTGTTTCTGTCACGGAGCCGTTAGCCAGCTAGCTCCGACTGACATGTAAGACACAGCTTTGCGATGCTATAAATTGTCACGGATGTGTCTTTAATGTGACTGACCCTGATCCGACGGCTACTGTTTTATATAAAGACAGGAAACTTCAAGTTTATCTAACGGCAGCTAGCTAGCACGCTACACAGCCGGGTTTGAGTTGGCTTCTCTGGCTAACTCACTGACTGCACTGCCATTTAAACTGCTGCACGATATCAACCTGAGGGAGGGAGGGAGGAGTACTCAGGTAAAAGTACAGCAATGAAAAGTACTCCCTTCATTCAAAAGCCTACTCCTACTCAAGTAAAAGTACACAAGTATTCTCAGCTTCATGTAGTTTCAGTGTCAGCAGTAAAAGTACACAAGTATCATCAGAGTCATGTAGTTATAGTATCAGCAGTAAAGTACTCAAAGTACTAGTCTCGGTCTGTCTTCGTGCGTTTAGATCCCTGAAAGGGTTAGGGTTAGTTGTGACTGACATGTGTCCCTCTCTGGTCCTGAGTTGTGACTGACAGGTGTCCCTCTCTGGTCCTGAGTTCTGACTGAAAGGTGTCCCTCTCTCGTCCTCAGCAGTGTATGGGTCCTCTGACTCCCGTCAGACAGTATGAGCTCTAAAGGAGGCGGCACCGCTCTGACGCGTCGTAACTACAGACTGGCTTCAGACACAGACAAACCCAAAGCCACAGGTACGACCTGCTGGGAGAATACTGTGTGTACATGTGACATGTGTAAAACACGTGTTATTGATGGTCTGTCTCCCTCTGTCAGGTATAGTGAATGAGAAGTTGCTGAGTGACTACCTGCACCATGTGTTTCCTTCCACCAAACAGGGACCTGCACTGGCCTCCCTCAGGTAACATCAGTCTTCAGTCCATCATGTTATATGTTCAACCTGCAATAACAGAAACAAGTAGTGAACACAACACGGACGTATCTTCACCTTGAATTTGTTATGACGTTTATTTATTTGGAGTCATGGTTTGTCCTCCTGGGTCAGTCTGAGAGAAAGTCTCTGTGTGTTTGTATCTCCTACTGCGTGTCAAGTTACTGCTGCGTCACCTTAAAAGCTTTCCACCGGCGAACTAGCAAGAGGCATTATTGTGTAGTAGTAATAGGAAATGCACCATGTTAATTACAGAGTTAGTGGACCTTCGTTAGCGCTGCTGTTCTTCGATGAAAACCAGATGTGGACACGTTTAGTCAGTAGAAACAGAAAGAGCCACAGCGAGCCGTCAGAGGAAGAGCTGCAGGTGACTCTTACTGCTCACCTGCAACACGTCATCCAGGTGAACAGCTTATAGACGTTGATGTGCTGTGCAGCGTGGCTCCACTTTGAATAACTTTTCTGTGAAACATCTCAACAACTTTTGGATGGATTGCCTTGAAATGTTGTACCGACGTTCATGTTCCCCTCAGGATGAATCCCTCTGAGGTTCCTCTAGCGCCACCATGAGGTTCACACATATACAACACTTTTGAGTGAAATATCTCAACAACGAGAGTGTGTGTGTGTGTGTGTGTTTGATTTGAGAAACAGGAAGCTGGTCAGAGCTGCTGGACTGTTTTGGTGTGTTGAAGTCTGGAGCAGCAGATAATAACTGTGTGTGTGTGTATTTGTGTGTACAGTATGTGTTTTGTACCCTGACCTGGACTAGTGTTACACGGGCCTCTTACTTTAAGCCAGACAGACTCATGTTACCCCCAGCAGCTCTATACATAGACACACACACACACACACTCAGTGTCTCTGCAGTTAACCCTTTAGTGACGGTCCACTGGGTAAACCTGCTTCCTGTGTTCATTCGTCCCCTGTAGACCAGCAGCAGTCTTTGGTCTTTGTGAGGATCAGGTTTGGGGGCTCCTGCGGGCCTCACACCATAGATCACGTGTTTAAAAAAGGAACGTCTCACTCATTCTCTGGTGAACAGGAAAATTAGGGCTGTCCAGATTAAGTGTTTTTAACCCAGATCTAAGTCCTTTATCTGCTGATACAGAGTCCAATCTGGTACACACCTGCCCAGTGATCACTGGAGTCGGACCAGAGCTGAAATTATTAGTCCATAAATCGATGGACACATGGAGGGACATTTCAGACAAAATTGCTGCTTGGAGAAAAAAGTGGAAAACATATTTCAAATAAGCTTCACTTATTTTACACCTAATCATGCACCTCTTCCTCTTCCTCCTCCTCCTGTACAGGAAGCCTCTTGGTTTCCAGGATCTTGGTTCTCACCTGGAAAGATTGATGTCTGAGGGAGAACCCACTGAGGACAGCAGAGGTAAAGGTACACACACACACACACACACACACACACACACACACACACACACAGGTGTCTCCAGGTGTTTCAGTTGAGACATCTGTCCACACCTGGACAACAAAGAGACAGTTACATCTCTTCTTCAACATCTGGCGAGCAGCTACAGCCTGTTACTGAGTGTTGAACCTTCAGTCGCCGTCTAATAAACTAATTGGTGTGATGCTGTTTGAATCTGTGTCTGCAGATCAGCCCGTTGAAGGTCGCCTGGGCCCTCAGCCGGTCGTCCTGGATCACACCAGCGGCTTTGAAGGACTTCTGTTTGTGGATGATGACCTACTGGGGGTAGGACGACGTTTGTCAAAGTTCTGTATCGGAGGGAAACCCAGTCAGCACTGAGCAGTTTTTATGTTCATAGACTGCCAGCTGTCTGTTCAAACTGGACTGAATGTCGTGTGTTATTATCTCACCTTCATTTTATCTGCATTTTGATGACTATATTTTCAACGTGTAACAGGTTCTACAGGGTCTCCCCTTAATATTTCTCGGTAAAAGTGAAGTAAAATCCTTTCATATTCACTGCAGCTTGTTTAGTCTGCTTTCAACAACAAAACGAGTATTATTTTATCTTTATTGTCTATACCAGTACAGTAAAACCTCTCAGACAACAACTTGTTTCTTTATTAAATGGTTATTAATGAGACTTGTTTATTTCTAATGATTGTAACTTTTCCTGGTTTCAGGTCATTGGCCACAGCAACTTCAGCTCCATCAGAGCCACCACATGTGTTTATAAAGGTAAGTCCTCTCAGGACAACTGGCTCCGTAGTTTATGTTGTTGGAGGATATAAACTTGGAGCGTTCATGGGCTAATAATAATAACAACAAATGATGGTGTTGTGCTTCCCTGTAGGGACTTCAGTGTTTTGTCTCATTTAATGCTCTTTATGTCTGAAAGAATAGACCAGAAGGAAGAAAAGAAGAAAAGCCCACAGCAGCATATTATGCAATCTGCTGTCTCATGTTGAGTCTGCAGAATCACTGAACACACAGTATGATGCATAAACTGTATATCATACTGCAGCATGTATATATACTGAATATATGTTCAATAACCCTGAAAGAAGAAGAATATCAGAATATCTCAGAACAGAGAAGCAGACGGTCAGTTCACCGTTCAATCCCGGTGTCGTGTTGGGAGATTTTGAATGAAGCTTTCCAGCTGGATTGGAGAGGTGTGAGTGTGACTGTCCAGCGTCTGCACTGAGAGAAGATCCTGAACAGGATCACTGTATCTTGTATGGAAATACATTTATAGACTGATGTGACGGGGCTGTGGGGCTACGCCAGTCAGACGGTGGGGAACCGCTGCAGCTGCTGTCCTGCTGTGTCATTTCAATTCTTAATATTCACAATAAAAACACTTTATTTTCTCATTGTGTCTGGTTTGTTTCTGTCTGCAGGGAAATGGGCTTACGAGGTGCTGATCTCTTCTCAGGGTCTGATGCAGATCGGGTGGTGTACTCTCAACTGTCGCTTCAACCAGGAGGTACACACACACACACTCATACAGACACACAGACACACACATATGTGTGTGTGTGTGTGTGTGTGTGGCTCTACAGAAGATGTAACTCGTGTGTGTGTGTGTGTGTGTGCGTGTCTGTATGAGTGTGTGTGTGTGTGTGTGGCTCTACAGAAGATGTAACTCTCGTGTGTGTGGGTGTGTGTGTGTGTGCGTGTCTGTATGAGTGTGTGTGTGTGTGTATGTGTGTGGCTCTACAGAAGATGTAACTCTCGTGTGTGTGTGTGTGTGTGTGCGTGTCTGTATGAGTGTGTGTGTGTGTGTGTGTGTGGCTCTACAGAAGATGTAACTCTCTCGTGTGTGTGTGCGTGTGTGCGTGTCTGTATGAGTGTGTGTGTGTGGCTCTACAGAAGATGTAACTCTCGTGTGTGTGTGTGTGTGTTGTGCTCAGGAGGGCGTTGGCGACACTCCTGACTCTTATGCTTATGATGGGAACAGAGTGCGGAAGTGGAACGTGACGACCACTAACTATGGAAAGGTGAATAACAACACCGTGTGGCTGCGGCCCTTCAGGTGATTTACATTGGGTCACTGCCTGTGATGCTGAAGCCACTTTGTGTTTCCTCAGTCGTGGGCAGCTGGAGACATCGTCAGCTGTCTGATAGACCTGGAAGAGGGAACCATCACATTCTGCTTGTAAGACAATAAACTCAATTATTTTATATTCTTCTTCTTCTTCTTCTTACTCTTATTATATAACATGTTATACTGTTATATTGTTTACTTTCTAAAGGAATAGTTCCTCTTCTTCTCTTCCTCCCTGACAGTCAGATGTTCAGTAAATATAAAGCTACAGTCCTGGACATAACCCCGCCGTAAAACTGCAATTTACCATTTTTATGCTTCAGTTTTTGATGAGTTTAAACTAACCAGGTATATCCTGTTAATCAGTGAGCTTTAGAGGAGCTGGTTGGTGGATTCTGTTACCTGTGGACAGAGCCAGGCTAGCTGTTTCCCCTTGTTTCCAGTCTTTATGCTAAGCTAAGCTAACCGGCTGCTGGCTGTAGCTTCTTCTACACAGAAGAAGGATGTAGGATGTGATCAGATCAGCAGCTGCTGCCTTTATAGATGAACTCAACACTTGAGAGGAGGACGTGTTTAATGTGTTTGTGTGTGTCTCCTCAGGAACGGCCAGTCTCTGGGCACAGCGTTCACCAACATTAAGATGGGTCCAGGCGTAGCCTACTTTCCCGCCATCAGCCTCTCCTTTAAAGAGTCGGTGGCTTTCAACTTCGGCAGCAGACCTCTCAGATATCCTTCTCAGCCTGCATGACGTCTTCTCTCCAGTGTTTCCTTTCTTACACTTTTAAATTGTGTTTATTTCTGTCTTAGAGCACGTCCACTCTAAAGCCTGCGTTTGACTTTTAAATCATGGAAACACTTTCCAGAGGTCGGACTTGATTTCAGTGCAGAAGGAGAAAATTAAACTTCTCTAAAATGATGATGTACGACTTCACTATGGGACCCCAAAGTGTTAAAGACATCATGAAATAAATAAACATATTGATAAATTGTGTAAAATATATAAATGAACCAATAGATAATTAAAAGTAACTGTATTATAATGAAATGTTATTCTTATTTTCATGATAATGAAAAGTGTCATTGGGGTAAAATAAAAATGAATTCTGTTATTATCAAAATAAGATTTCATAATGTGTTGCATTTCTTCAACTATTTCACAAATTATTGGTTCGTTTGCATATTTATATACAATTTGTTAATGTGATTATTTATTTCATGAGGTCTTATTTATTAATGTAATCTTGAACAGACTGTGTAGCAGTAAGAAGCTTTTATATTTTCTACATGTCCGTCCATGATAACCCTGACATTTGTTTTAGGTTTTAATACAATAAAAGTCATTGATCAGTTTATTTACAGAAGTCTTCAGAGACCTGACATGATGAAGGTGCACCTCGTACTTGTATACCTGCACGGTGTTGATCCTTAACCTGAGTGTGATTCACGTACCCTGTGGATGGCTACCTGCCCCTCCAGGACCCCCCAACTACAGACTTGATGAAAGCTCACAAACTACTGGGCTACATGAAGAGTGTCCTCTCCACTGCCATCGACACACAGGTGGGGACAGCTGCTGCGGTGGGCTGAGCTCTAGGAAGCTGGTTCATCGTATTGTTGGGACTGAACTCGCCCCACCAGATAAATGTCTTCTAATCCGACATGTTTCAGATTAAACAGACTGTACGTGTCTGCTGCTCACAGAGGACAGCAGGCGTCTCTTCCTGGAAGTGAATTCTTTTCCTGTTTTTCAATCTGTCCTTGTGTTTGAGGATAAAGTCAAATGTGATGACATCAGTTGTAGAAGTGGCCTCTGGCTCTCTGATTGCTCCGTTTTTGAAGGGAACTCGTTGTGTTTGTGTCCTGGCTGCAGGAGGAGAGGCTGGTGGAGAAAGACTGTGCAGTCTGGAGGCTTCATGGAGAACCCACAGTCCTCATCACTCTGGCTCACATCTTCAACCACTTCGCTCCGTTGATGGTGAAACCAGTTTCTGTGTTTGTGTGTCAGTGCCCGATGTTCAGGTGGTTCCAGAGTTTAAATTCATCTTGATATGCCTTACTGTAGTGAAAGTGTTGAGATGTTCAGGTCTCAAGCTTACAGTTTCCCTTTAAAACCATCATCGGGACTTTGGTTGAATTCAGCAACTATCAACGCACTTTGTTAACAACTGCATCTGATTCTCACTATGGCAACGGCAGCTGAGGCTCATGGGTATTGTAGTATTTAGAAGTGTAAATAATTCAAACGGTGGTCAGACCATGAACCTGTATGGTGGTTTCTGTGAGAGTTTCTGTGTTCAGTAACATTGACATAACAGCACGGATACAGCACAAGCTTTTAGATCTCTGCTCATTGAGGGTGTAGATCTCCTGATGCTGCTTGAAGAAGTGGAGCGTCCCTGTATTTACTTTGATCAATTTTTCTCTATATTGACTGTACGTGTGATCAGCTGTCACACCTGATATTCATCAGCTGTTTTTTCCTGTCAGCAAACTGCTCCCGAGGAAGGTTTTAAAGTAACACTGTGAGCTTGAGACTGGAACCAGGCCTCTGTCCTCCCCTGGACTAACCTTCCTCTGACATGTGTTAGATATCAGTGGATCTCCTGATCAATGTCGTTTGTGTTGAGGAATGACCAAATCTTGCAAAACTGGTTGTCAGGCTGGAAACAGGCAGCAGTTTTAAAGTGTCTGTGTTTAGATGTTTTAACTTTGGCACCATCTGGTGGTTTGATGAAGAACGACTCTGATGGGAACCCGCAGCAGATCTCTATGGGGGACACTGAGATGAAAACCATCAGAATGACTTGAATCCTACACATGAACTGTGTATTTATAAACCTAACAGCCATTTGGCTCTCTGTGTTCACTCGTCACTGACACACCTTCACATTACTTTTACTAACAGCTGATGCGTCTTTATAATCTGGATCTGTTGTTGGAGCAGCTTTCGTCTCTGAGATTCCTTTGTGAATGTATATCAACGCCTGTATTTACAGGCCGTGGACTTGAAATGAAATTTTAAAGATGAAACAGGTTCATTCGCTGACTTTGTCTCAGCACGTGTTTGTAGAGGAGTAAGAGAAGAGTGATCACAGACTCTTTATTTTAATACAGTTAGAAATAACAGAAGGTGGTCGTATTAAAGTTCAGCCACAAAACATCTGGATGAGCAGCTAACGTGTTTATGCTGTAAAACATGAAACCAGCTCTGGTCTCTGTTGCTGTGTTTAGCTGCAGCATCTGGAAGTGAAGTAGTGTTAGTGACATAAGGCAGAGTAATTATCATCGTCATCATCATCATCGAGTTAAAGCTGAAGCTTTCTGTGCTTGTGTGTGTGTGTTTAGCAGAGTGTTGACGGTGACGCGCTGATTGTGATGACAGCTTTGTTTTCCTCTCAGTGTAAAGTTTACCTGGTGGAGGACGTGCTGATGAACTTCCTGTTGGGGATTCTGGAGGGAGGAGGTTCAGTGGATGAACACCCGCTCATACAGCAGCTTCTGGATCTCTTCTGGCTACTAATGGAGGTACACACACACACACACACACACACACACACACACACACACACACACACACACACACACAGTCACAGTCAGCTGATCTCTTAAACGTCATGTGAACAAGAAACCTGGCTTCAGTAATCAGGGTTCGAGATCAGAGAAACCAGAGGCCTGTACTACGAAGCAGGATTTGGGGTCAGCGAGGTACCTTCAGGGTTACATCGCCATGGTAACTAAACTCACCTAACCTCCGCAGCAGGTGATGTTCCAGATAACAGATCAACTCGTATAAAAGCAACGCTTTGAATCATGTTATTATATTCATGTTTTATTTGTCTGTCTCTCTGCCTGCCTGCCTGTCTCTGCAGGACTATGAGGTGAGCGAGTGTCTGAAGCAGCTCATGATGTCCCTGTTGAGGGCCTACCGCTTCTCCCCCATCATCCCCGACCTGGGCTTCCAGGTAGGACATGTAGAGGAGAGTCATGGTCCTGGACCCCTGCTCTGGTCCCAGACCTGTTGGAACCCACAGATTAGAGACGACCGCTCTAACAGGAAGTGTTGACATGAAATCATTAATCAAAGCTAGACATCATGTTGGCTGAACTTTATAAAGAAGGTCATTTGATGATCATGTGTCACTCCAGTGAACAAAATCAGTTTAATACAAATGTTCCAGATGTTTTACACTTTATCTGTCAATGCAGGAAAATACAACTTTTGAGGTTTTTATTAAAAGGGAACGAATAATGATAATAATCCTTTTCTGCATGTCATGGTCTGGAAAAAGTCTGTGAAGTCTTCTGTTAGAAAAGGCCACTTCCTGGTGTATGAGACAGTAAATATGTGAAGTTGACTGATAAAATATGATGATATATGTCCAGTTTTTGATGTGTTTTATTAGAAGGTATGAAAAGAAGGTTTTAAGTCTGAGAAGTAACTTTTTATTTGATGTTTGTGCAGAAGGCAAAAGAAAAATATATTTTTAAAAAGAAAGAATTATCATTTAAAAGTCAATGAAATTGATCAAATATATGTATTTATATATTTAATATATTCTGAGAAAAGATATCTAAAATACGTACGGGGATATTTGAAGACGTTCCTCTGCCTGAATTCTTCCAACCTGAACAGATTTAGATGTGCTCCGTCTTCAGTCCACATGCCTGACCTCTGTGTTTCAGATCCACTATCTGCGTCTGACCACGGCCATCCTGCATCACGAGAAGTCCAGGAAGTACCTGCTCAACAACGTCTTATATCCTTCTGTTGTTACTGTGACTGAAGCACCATCAGAGACCAAGAGGAGAAAATGTGAAGGGAAATATTCTCCTTAACAGAAGTTCACGTTTGATGTTCTGCGTTCAGTCGTGTTTTTTTACATCAAGACTCCTCTGAGAGTGAAGGAGGCGGGGCTGGAGGAGCTCATCCCGACCACCTGGTGGCCCACGCACTTTGACAAGGAGGTAAAACAATAATAATAAGAAAATAAAAAGTACTGCAAAAGTCAAGAAACGTACATGGATCAATCAGCCCTAACTGAACAAATGGCTAATATTTTTATTTACTAATATTTTCTAATAGTTTCAGCTCCTGCTGACTCTGATGAATGTGTCCTGTTTCAGAGCTGGAAGCTCTGCGGGTGAATGAAACTTTGAAAACAGGCAGCCTAATGACACTAATACTGATTGATTATCGTTTATTCATTGTCCACTCAGGGGAAAGATGAGCGGGAGCCCAAAGACGAAAGTGCAGACGAGCGACTGAGACGGAGAGCGTACGAGAGAGGCTGTCAGAGACTGAAGAAGAGGATTGAAGGTCAGACCGTCTTCCTCCATCTGTTGGTCCTGTTCTTCATAGTTTAGCTCCTGCCACTTCATACTGTGAAGGTTCAAACTGAACTCACAGTTCAATTATGTCTTTAAAGTAAAACAACCTCAAACCAGTAACTAAGTACATTTCAGTGCTGTACTTGTTACTTCTTACTGCACTGCATTGATCTGACAGCTTTAGTTACTTTACAAGTGAAGAGTTTTCATTTAGAATATGAAGGTGTCACTTTGATATTTTGTTACTTTTACAAAACGATCAATAAATGAACTGATCAAGACAATAATCAGCAGATGAACCCATAATGAAAATGATAGTAAGTTGCAGTCCTGTATTAAATGGCTCCACCTCAACAGTAATAATTATCCAATCATACAGTAAACTTGTACTTGAGTGTGGTATTAGTACCCATTGGTCCTGCTGACTCAGCTGATCCGTCCTCTGTTCTCCTCTTAGTGGTGGAGGAGCTGCAGGTTCAGATCCTGAAGTTGCTGCTCAATAACAAAGACAAAACTACGGTATGTACACTTCATATAGTGTGTATTATTTTATCTATATAGAATATCTAAATATAATGAGATCCACATATTTCCCGGAGCTTCTCCAAACTTGGCTCCCTGAACGCATGTGGGAACCTGGGACACCATGAACACCCCCTCCTGACTAAGTTTATATAAGTGGATCCACGTTTCAGCTGTGTGCTTGAATATAGTTTTGAATCCAGAGTTGCCATGTTGACATGAAACACCCACTTTCACAGTACAGTGATAATAACTTCATTCACCTTCAACTTGTTAAGATATGATTTCTTTCTGAAAAGATTTGATCGATTGTTTGTTCATGCAGGTTTAAGATCAGGTGTTACTGAGAGTCTCATGTTACAGCAGCACAAGAAACTAAAGAGGTAGAAAACGGATAAGAACCCATTTAAAATAATGCATAGTATTATGAGTGTTATTCATGCAAGAGAAATGCATATTTTCTAATACGTCTTAATCGTCTGTTGGGGGTTTTAAATCCAGCGTGTTGATCCTCTCAGGCACTGACAGGAAGTCATTGTCTTCTGCCTGATTAAATGTCAAATACTGAACGGTCCAGTTGATGTAGTCAGTTCGCTAGAAAAGGTTTCCTCTCCTGAGCTGAGTCTGGATCACATGCTGAAGCGTCTCCTTGTAGCTCACACTGTGTGTATTGATTAGTTCTGGCTATGTTCAGGTGCTTAACTGATATCTGATAAGTCTTGTGTCTTCGTGTCTCTTTCAGGGCGAAGCCTCTCGCTATATTTTCCTCAATAAGTTCAGGAAGTTCCTCCAAGAAAATGCCAGCAACCGAGGGGTAAGAAGAAATGTCCATGTTGGTGGTCCCGACCTGTTGCTCGCTGTCAACACTGGGTTTATAATCCAACCATCGTCATTCTCGTCTTGACCTCGATGCATTTTAAAATACCTGAAATAACAAAGGTCATAGTGTAAACGACATTGTTCTAGATGACAACTTTCTCCAAGTTCATATTTGATATTTTGTGTAATTTGTTAAGCAAAAATGGCAAAAATGTCTCTCTCTGCACCCATCCTTCGTCATTTGTGTGTTTGTCCTCCAGCATATGAACATGTGTTTATTTGTGTTTTTGAGCAGCACCCTACAGCTCTGTGCCCTCCAGAGTACATGGTGTGTTTCCTCCACCGCCTCATAACGGCTGTGAGGGCCAGCTGGGACGACGGCAACAGGAAGAGTCCAGGCAGCGTCAGCAGTGAAGGTACAGCACAGTGTGCTTGAATTCATATGGTGCATCACTGACCTTCAGGCTTTATTATCAGGAGATACTTTTATCTGCTCTTATGGGTTCAGTTCCTCCCTTTTCAGAGAACAAAACAAAAATACACGAGATCTAAAAGATAACTCTACAGGGAGCTGGGTCTGGGTCTGGGTGTCAAAGAATTTGGTATTTTCATCACCTTGAAATTCTCTTTGTTCATTCAAAAGAGGCAACGCAAAGAGAGAAACATCCAGGAGCTGAGAATTTATCAACAAGATCATTAAGAAACATTAATGTTGAACGTGTTTAAAGGAGGAACGTCAGTGAATCAGTCTGAATTCATCACAGTGATTCTTACAGTATCTGTTGTCCACAGCTGCTTTATACTGTATGACTGTATCGGAAAACAACAACAACACACACACACACACACGCACTCTGTTATAACTCAGTAGTCTGTTTATAATGGAGAGCTCATTAATCCTGTGCAGCACATTGTTAGTGTGTTTTTAATATTAAATATTCTGTGTGAATGTTTTGCTGTGGAAACTTTAACTTTGTCGATCCCACTGTACGAATGTCTGACATCCTCTGTGAACGGAACAGCTGTGACATCATGACCTCCTAATCTGCATACATACTATCTTTTATTTATATATACATATATATGTATATGTGTGTGTGTGTGTGTGTGTGTGTATATATATTTATATATTTTATATTTTTCTTCCATCTTTTCATCCATCACCTCCATCCTGCATTCGTTCTGATTGTCACATCATCGATCCTAACTCTTACCCCCCCTGTGGTCTTTCTCCAGAGGCCTACGTCCCTCCCCAGCTCTTCTACAATGGGAAAGTGGACTACTTTGACCTGCAGAGACTCGGGGGGCTCCTCTCCCACTTAAAGAAAACACTCAAAGGTTGGTTTGTCTGTATTTAAACAGGTTGATCAAGTTTCTTTGTAATGAAAAGCTGCACTGAAGAGCTGGCTGAGGTTAAGGAGAGCAGCACTGCAAGACTAGCAGGCTGAGGTGGACAAAAATCAGTAGCGTTCAGTAAAGAAACGCAGTAGAGTGCAGTAAAGAAAGGCAGTAGAGTGCAGTAAAGAAAGGCAGTAAAGGAACACAGTAGAGCTCAGTAAAGGAACGCAGTAGTGTTCAATAAAGAAACGCATTAGAGCGCAGTAAAGAAACGTAGTAGCGTTCAGTAAAGAAACGCAGTAGCGTTCAGTAAAGAAATGCTGTAGAGCGCAGTAAAGAAACGTAGTAGCGTTCAGTAAAGAAAGGCAGTAAAGAAATGCTGTAGAGCGCAGTAAAGAAAGGCAGTAAAGAAATGCTGTAGAGTGCAGTAAAGTGCAGTAAAGAAATGCTGTAGAGCGCAGTAAAGAAACGTAGTAGCGTTCAGTAAAGAAAGGCAGTAAAGTGCAGTAAAGAAATGCTGTAGAGCGCAGTAAAGAAAGGCAGTAAAGAAATGCTGTAGAGTGCAGTAAAGTGCAGTAAAGAAATGCTGT
>NC_092182.1:28118292-28160792 GCF_043641665.1 Enoplosus armatus | reverse complement strand
CGCTGTGTCTCCTGTCAGTCAAAATGATTGTCTCTGACTTTGTGCTTTGGAGCCCCTTGTCGTTTTTAAAGACGTTTTCACTCATCAGGAATTTGTTTTCTTTGTGGCATCAAAACAGGTCAGAAAGTCCTGCAGGTTCGGTTTGGGCTAACCAAACACTGACTCCAACAGACTCACTATTAATGGACTTGAAGAAACTAGCTAGCTTAGCAACAATAAGGCTTCAAACTACCCATAATGCAACACTCTCTGTAGGAGACACTCTTTCCTTTAATGTTGTGAAGAATACATACAGTCCTCCAATATTAAAAAGATTAAAAAGCAAAGGAGGTACGTGTCTGATGAGGAGTAATGAATTTTTTACTTGATTTGGTATCCTTGGTAACAACCGCCATCAGATGTTGATATGTAAAAACATGTTGGGCAGTTTTCAGTGTAATCGGCCTCACAGGTAGACTGCGAGTCAGCGCTTCAGGTCTCATGTTGTGATGTCGTTAACACTCCCATCAACACTATCAGCAGCCAAGTAGGAAGTCTTTTATTATCCAGAACAGGTGGAAGTGGAAGAATAATGCCACACCTCCCTCTGGTCCCTGCAGCTGTAGATCTGATGCAGAGAACTCTACACATGCAGTCTCTTATCGTACACTTTTTGTTCTCTTTCCTGCCTAAAGTTGAGGGAAGTCATGGCAACGACGGCCTGTTGTTGGGGCGACCGGTGGAGGAGCCCGATCAGCCAATCGCAGATAAGTCCCTGCTGGAGATTGTTGACGGGATCGTGATGATGTACAACCTGAGTGTTCATCAGCAGCTGGGAAAGGTGAGTACTGAACGTCACAAAGAGCTTTCGGGAAGAATCGTTGGTCCTCTGGTGGATTCTGCGTCTCCACCACAGGAACTTTCTCAGGCGACCAAGAACCTTCTCTAGAACTCAGGAACTTTACCTGCGTTTGAAACGGGGGGAGGAACCAGTAGGAGGAACCGGGGGGAGGAACCGGGGTAGGGCTGTGCACAGGAAGTACTGGGAAGTACTGGGCACCGCTAGTATCAATATTAGGACAAGGCTCGTACATTTCTTATTGTTTAATACTGTTAAAAACAAAGTTTCTTAACATTTAAAACAAAGTTGGGCTTTGTTTTCGGCTTCCTGACTTGTTTAAAATAAGACAAGCGAGGTGGAGAGGGATCCGTGGTCGAGAGGGCAAAGCAAGTGAACCAGAAATAAAACTGGACTTTTTGTGAAAATTGTGTTTCAAACACTGCCATCGTTTTTAAATCCATTATCAGTCTAATTATTAATAAGTCTCATCTTCGGATTCTTCACATGCAGCGGAAACACAAACAGGAAGCGCCACAGGGACGTTTAGTTCTTCTGGTTATTAACTGGTTATTGCTAGTTTTCTGTATGTGAAGCGCCCTTGATCGAAGGCCTTCATGGATCAATTTGGTTATTGTATTTTATTACTGTGTTCAGGTCAGAATTTTATTGACATGAGAATATTCTGTGAACTTTTGCATCTCTAAATCTAAGAAACATTTTTTCATGTGTTTGTGACTGAACGATACGAAGATGAGGGTTGTATTTAAAAGCTGAATGGAGGAGTACATTATGTGAAGTGAGCATCTGTCAGGACGTGAACACAAAAGGTTAATGTTGCATATTTTATTCATATGTGAGAATCTGACCTTCACATGGAGGCTCTGATAAACTGCGTTGTCTCCTGCACGCTGACTGATGGTGAGGCTTCACAGACGTCCTTTTTCTCAGAGCTGCTTGACAAACATGTTCAGAAGCCCTCATAATAAGAACTTTTATGTGATTGTAGCATCTGTCAAGTATTCTGATGGCACAGGGTTTTGTTATCGGTGAAGTCTGTTGCTTTCAGTCCATTCAATGCCGTCCAGCTAAAGAAAACACATGCAAAGAGACAAAACAGATACAACACGTTTCCAGGGGACAATGAAGACTGTTGGACACGGCCGGCCACCAGAGTTGTTGTACATCCCCAATAAGCTCCTCATGGCACCTCACAATGACAATGCTAACATGCTGATGTTTACAGCCAATCAGTCAGAGCATCACTACTCCTCGACCCTGTTCCACTGCTCGTCCTCTCTTTGTTAACGGCCACATCAGCTGGTATGACAAAGTTATCTGTTGTCTCCACAGATCGATCTAGCAAAGTGCAGCTGTTTGATGGGAAATACTTCCTGAGTGAGTTTGAGAGGAATGAGTGCACATATACATGTAGGGAAGTATCTGATCAGATTCTGAGAGCCGCCCATGATATGAAGCTGCAGTCTATCCTCAAACTAATGGACAGCCAGAGAGGTGATGACAAAAATAATATTAGATAATATACACTTTCCACTAGAGAGAGACAGAGAGACAGAGAGAGAGACAGACACAGAGAGATACACAGAGAGACAGAGAGACACAGAGAGAGAGAGAGAGAGAGACAGAGAGACACAGAGACAGAGAGACACAGAGACAGAGAGAGAGACACACAGAGACACAGAGAGAGACAGAGAGAGAGAGAGAGAGACAGACAGAGAGACAGACAGAGAGACAGACAGAGAGACAGAGAGAGAGACAGACACAGAGAGATACACAGAGAGACACAGAGACACAGAGAGAGAGAGAGAGAGAGACAGAGAGAGAGAGAGACAGAGAGACACAGAGAGAGAGACACACAGAGACACAGAGAGAGAGACAGACACAGAGAGATAGACAGACACAGAGAGATAGACAGAGATAGACAGAGAGAGACAGAGAGAGAGACACACACAGAGACACAGAGAGAGAGAGAGAGAGAGAGACAGAGAGAGAGACAGACAGAGAGAGAGACAGAGAGAGAGACCCCATAACCCTATGACAAAAGAACACATTGCACAGGTCATGGAGTTATTCCTGAGCTGATTTGGACACACTTCTTATTCTGACTCATCAGCGCCATCATCAGGTCATGTGTCCAACACTTTGGTTTATGACCAAATACCTGCAGAACTGATGACGTTCATCAGCCTCAGCTGGACTCAGTGTTTACTGCTAATCAGCTAATGTTAGCATGCTAACGCGCTAAACTAAGACGGTGAACATGGTAAACATCAGCATGTTAGCATGGTGATGTTAGCATTTAGCAGTGCAGCCTCACAGAGCTGTTAGCATGGCTGCAGACTCTGTCTAGTTAGAACTTTTGGCCGACATCATGACCTTCATCTGACCAAAACATCCCTCCTGTTAGTGATGAAGTTCAACAATAGTAAAAAAACATCAATAAACACTAAACAGCAGAATAAAATAGTGACTGAAGGATCCAATCAGGTTGACAGAAGCACATTTACCTCCAAACTCTATGAAGTTTATTCAGTTCACTTGTTAGAAGAACCAGGTAATAAACTCTGTGAATGTATGTATATGTTTCCATTCCTCCTCCAGATGGTGGTGGTTTCAGATGACGTCCATGAATACGCCGTCGCACTGAAGGACACAGAGGAGAAGATCGCACGATGCCCTACAAGAGTGAGCTCAGTCTATTTCACATTTCATTTGTTGAGATTTCATTTATTTTAGTTTGAGTGTGCTGTTCAGTGGCAGCATTCATCCTTAACAGCAGACGTTGTGTGTTTCTCAGCTGATCATAACTGAAACATATTCTTGTCTTATGTTTGTGTCTGCAAACAAACCTTTAAAAAACATCACTCATTAACTTTGTGTTAGAAGTTGAAACAGGTTCACTTTTTGTCTCATGCAGTGTGCTCTTATGATTATTCTATTATATTATTATTATTATTATCTATGATTAAACAGATGCTGACAGTTTCCATGAGGTAACATTATTAAGGTTGCTGAGGATCACATCAACATAAACACGTGAAACATTGAGCAAAAACATTGTAGATTCTTAATAAATTCAATAAAATAATAAATAAAAAACCCTGAACAAATCAGCCTTTATTTCTCTGCTTCCTCCTGACGTCTTCTGAAACCAGCCTGACCTCCATCCAAAGGCTTTATTTTCTAAACTAAATGATCATTTGCTTTAATTCTAACCACCTTCACTGGATCATTTTCCTTCAAGCCATTTTAACTTTTTGACCACTGTTGGGAGAAATATCTTATGCGCAATTTTTAGACTATTTTTGTTTCCATTTAGTCTCATTGTCTCCATTAAAGCAGCTGAATCAGCTGTTAGCAGCTCCTGTCTGCAGTGTCCTCATGGACGTACAGACAACTGTCACTGGATCACTGTGACACAGAAGGAAACTTAAAAACAGGAGGATTCTCAGGCAGGTTCTGCAGTCATGAGGGGCGTCTTTTTTCTCTGATTTGATCAGAATGATAAGGTTATTGGCAGATAAGTTCGATAGCTTCAGGAAGTGTACATCACAGTGTGTTAATGCAGCTTCATGAGCTGCGTGTCACTGCTGCAGCTCCACTTGCTGACAAACTACCAAAACTAACGACCTATTGTTTTCACAACACCTGCATGCAGCCGAGTCACTAAAACCTTCAGTTTGTTGATGGTTGTCTGTACTAGTTACGAAGTCACAGAAGGTTTCTTTTTGTTTGTTGGTGCTCAGTTGAAGATAATTAGCCGGTCTCCAGTCAACACACCTGTCAGCCTGTTACAATAGCTCATCTTATTAGCTTCATGCAGGGCACAAGTGTCAGCAGCAAACTTCACAGTAACATGATTAGAGGACAAAGTTCTACAATTATCTGTAGAAGTACGGAGTCAACAAGTGAATATATTTGTAGAGTGCAAAGTAAATACAAGTGGACGAACACACTGCAATTGAAAAAGGACTGTAACCATCTGTTGGTGGTCTCCATCTAACATTGGTCCTTAGAAATATATTCTGAACACTTTTCAATTCAATTGTATTTATATAGCGTCAAATCACAACAAAAGTCATCTCATGACGCTTTACAAACAGAGCAGGTCTGCACCGACTCTTTATAATGTTATTACAGAGACCAACAGGTCCCACCATGAGAAGCACTATGGAGACAGAGGAGAGGAAGAACTTCCTTTAAGAAGCAGAAACCTCGAGCAGAACCAGACTGGGAGCTGGTTCCACAGGAGAGGAGCTTGATAGCTGAAGGCTCTGGCTCCTGTTCTGCTTTTGGAGACTCTAGGAACCACAAGCAACCCTGCATTCTGGGAGCGCAGTGCTCTAGTGGGGTAATAGGGTACTATGAGCTCTTTAAGATATGATGGTGCCTGACCAGTAAGAGCTTTGTAAGTCAGGAGAAGGATTTTAAACTCTATTCTGGATTTTACAGGGAGCCAGTGCAGCGAAGCTAACACGGGAGAAATATGATCTCTTTTCCTGGTTCCTGTCAGTACACGTGCCGCAGCATTCTGGATCAGCTGGAGAGTCTTCAGGGACTTATTGGGACAGCCTGATAATAAGGAATTGCAATAGTCCAGCCTAGACGTGACAAATGCATGGACTAGTTTCAATCAAAGCTCCATCCTCAATCCTGATCAAATCTAAATCCTGAAAAAGAACCTGTTTGTTTGTTACGAGTGTTGGAGGTGAGGAAACACACTGAGCTCGTATCAGACTTCAGTAGAGGTGACAGTCGTGGAGACTCTGATGAGAGTCCCCGTGATAACAGGACTGCTCACTGTGTTTTCAGAGACCAGACATCCTGGAGGAGCTCCAGAAAAGCCAGAAGGTTTTTGCGGAGAAGCTGAACCACCTCAGCAGGAGACTGGCCTGGATCAACGCCACCATCTACTCCAAGGTGATCCAGCTGAACACGTCTGTTTGGTGTTTGAGTCTTTCATTCTCGTCATTTCTCATCTGTTCACTGTTTTGTCTTAATCTCTCTCTAGTCACTAAAACATCAAATGATGAATCTCGCATAGATGTGAACATTTTGAATGTTTTTATTGTGAGTTTCTATTGTCTGTCTTTTCATATGTTGACTTATTCCACTTCCTGTCTGGTCTTTATGTTTGCCTTGTCTCGTTTTATTGATCCTGTCTGATTTTGAAGTTTTTGTTGTTGTTGTCTTTGTGTGGCAGACTAGCGACCACTTTGTGGGGATCCAAATAAAGACTGAAGGATAATAGTCTCTGTCTGTTTTTCTGTCCAGGACAAGATGTTGGATGTGTACTGGCTGCTGTGTGTTTGTATTCGGACCATTGAACACGCCGACAACACTGGGTCTTTGTTCGCCTTTGCTCCAGAGTTCTACCTCAATGTGGCCATGAATGCATACAGCGCCCTCAAGAACTACTTCAGCCCTGCAAACAGCATGGAGGAGCTACCAGGTAAACCACAGCTAACACTTGTGTCACTGAAACCTCCCTGTAACAAACCAACCAATAACTTCTCCTATGAAAGGGGCGTGGCCAGCACCAACAAATAAAGGTCAGGTAAAAATCTCATTGAGGGGCTGAAATGACCTGCAGACCACAACAGCTGATACATTCAGTATAATGCAGAGCTGCCACCATTAGTCCACCAGAGTCAGACTCTCCACTCTCTCGGCCATTATTTAAGAATTTATGGTTTTCCACCAGTCGTAATTACGACTTTGAAGTTGACGTGAACGCTGTTTACAAGTCGAAAAATCGTAAATATGATAACTGATATGACATGAACGTGTCCAAAAATGGTGTGGATGTGGCTGCATTTCTGATTATAATAAGTTGGTGCCGGCATAGGTGGACGTGTTCACACATCGGTCGTATACGATACGGTGTGAGGTGAAAGGGACAGGTGCACGCAGGTGTGGTTAAAACAACAGCTCACGGCCAGCTGCAGCAGTGATTGTGACATGTGATTGCCGCGATTACTGTGAAAAATGGCTATCATCATCATATCTCTGACGTCTATCCAGAATAAACCTCCAGAAATCTGCTTAGAAAACGGAAAAGAGACACATCAATATATTTTTGACATGACTCACGAGTGTCTCATCAACATGGGGGTGGGGGCTGGCTGCTATCATTTACTGCAGCCCCCACCCAAAGTGGCCCCACTGTTAAAGGCTCAGATTGATTTATTGACGCAGGTCTG
Source organism: Enoplosus armatus (assembly GCF_043641665.1). Taxonomy (NCBI): domain Eukaryota; kingdom Metazoa; phylum Chordata; class Actinopteri; order Centrarchiformes; family Enoplosidae; genus Enoplosus; species Enoplosus armatus. The sequence goes on along the minus strand of NC_092182.1, from coordinate 28,153,751 downwards.
TGGAAGCACACGCTCACACAGTGCCATCATTACCTGCGCATCACATGCAACTTGCTGTTTCAGCTTTTCGGTGTGAACTGAAGCAGAACCCAGGTGATGTGCTGTCAGGTGGCGATCAGCCTGCTGAACACGCTGCATTTCTGTTTCCACCCTCAGGCTATGAAGAAACCTTGACCCAACTAGCTGCTATCCTGGCTAAGCACTTTGCTGATCCACGTATAGTAGGAACAGGTAACACACACACACACAATGGATATTTACATGAAATCATCTCTGTTCTTTTTTTTCCCGTCTGTCTCTTTTTCCTGGCCTCTCCTCAGGGGAATATTTACTAAACCTGCTGCAAATTACAGTCAGACGTGTAAATAAGAAATAATATTACTGGACTGAAGCTGCGGTGAAACGTTAAGTCAGGAGAATGAACCTCGCTGTCTCTCTGATATTTGTATACGTTTACATCCCTCCTCCCATGTTGCACTCCTCTGAGCTTTAAAATGCATATTACATGAGACCAAACACACAGTCTTCAGCATTTTTTGGTCTTTTAGTAAATAGTCCTTGTTGAATGTCCCCCTTTGCTTTATTTCATTATTTGTGTTTATATTTTATTTGTAATGAATTGTCTTTCCATATCACATTGAACCTGCTGCTGCTGCTTTTCTGCTTGATTTGAATATGTAGCTGGAGGCTCCAACATTGTTTCTGCAAACTAAAAGCTTTAATCAAGACTGTTCTTAAGAATATTCCCTTCAGCTTATCAAATGAATAAAAGCTGAATAAAGTCGTTCATTTGCTAAACCGAATAATCAAACATCAGACAGAATGTGGAGTTCCTGTTTCTGTATTTGAACAGGCTCATGAGGTTTCAGTTTTTTTTCTGACACAAACAGAAAATGGATTTGGTGTCTGTCGTCGTTTCTTCTATGTTTGTGTGGATGATGCTCCGCCTGTTTCTCTCTGTCAGCTCTCTGTGTGATGTTTATTAGTGACGCTGTGACTCCTCAGTGTTGGTGTGGATGGTGAACCTGAGCCGTCCTTAGTGACGCACTGTTGAAAGCTGTACCATCAGGGCCACCGTACTTTGACCACCAGTTGAAGTGGGACGGAAACACGCGTCTCTCTTGTTCACTTCAGTTGTTTGTCATTTCTATTAATCTGTTATTGAGAGTCTATTGACTGTTCTTTTATTGGTGGTTCCACAGTCTGTTAGTGAAGGACTGAAGCAGCCTGAACACTGATCTTAACATCAAACAGGATCTGAGGTCCCACAGATCTCCAGGAAACCAATGAGTGTATGAAATCTACCTGCTGCCTTCAGCACGTCGCTTTGCTCCACCTGCCTGTGAAACTCATCATTACTAATATTTAGATCTATTTATTACCACTTCCACATATAGTTTTGTAGCTTTGACTGTTTTCAGTGTTTTTCTGTGTTGAATTGGCGGAAGTCAGTGAAGCCATGAAGGCAGTAACTACATGCTGTGAGTAGTTGTGATACTGTCAGTTGGAGTGTAGTGAGTAAACTGTTTCTTATCAAACTGATGTTGGTGTTAAATGAAACATGCTTTTCACATGAGCCTCTAATGAAAAGCCTTAATGAGGTTTTATTGGGTTTCAGGAACGTTTTCACAGCTTGACCAATGTGTTAAAAATCTCTGTCCTCTCAGATATCAAAGACTCTCTGATGCAGGCCCTGGCCAGCTACGTCTGTTACCCACAATCCCTCAGGGCGGTGGAGAGAATTCCAGAGGAACAGTGAGTGTTTGTGCTCAGTGATGTCTCTGATTGGTCCGACTCCTCTGTTTCATGTCATAGTTCTTTTGTTTCTTTCATTTTTTTCTTAAAAAAGGCTCGATGCTCCTTTTTTTACTGACATGCTTCCTGTAGGTCATCCTGTATGCAGACGACATGCAGCGACTCTGCAGACCTTAAAGATCTGAATTGATCTGACACTGATCAAAGGTCCTGACATCATCCTGTAATCTCACAATGTGACAAGAGTCTTAAATCTATGGCTCCCTCCTGTTCCTGCATCTTAGAACCCTTTCAAAGATGTTTCTGTCATGTTTACCGTTCATGTGAAACTAACCTCAAAAAAATGATCATCAACAATGTTAAAAATGGATTAATAGTTTCAGCTTCTTCAGTTTTCTTCCACGACAGCAAACTGAATATATTTGACATTTGATGATGTCACTTTATATTTATATAATTTTTGTTGAGCATTTGTTGCTATTTTCTGACTGATTTCACAGACCCATTGATCACTGAGAGAATACCTGGTGGATTAATCAATAATGAAAATAACTGTTAGTTGCAGCCCAAGTTCAAACTAGAACAAAGAGACAAACCCATATTGATCCTGGTCTCCCTGCACTGGATAGATTATAGAATCTTACTGATTCTGTTTCTCTTGTTGTTCTGACATTTAGACTCAAACACCAAGTGGCTGATATCAGTTACCTCTTTTAGATCACTTTGTGTTGTAATGATTTAAATTGTTTATTATTGTCATTATTATGTAAATGAATTCAGATAACCACATAATGTTGGACAGCCAGTTGTTCCCGTCCCTAAGGACACGTCGTCAAATATGGAAACTCTTCTCCTGATTTAATCAGATTGAGCTGAAACAATCCTGAACAATGAGACATCTGGTTTGTTATAATTCTGGATCCTGGTCTCATGTCAGTTCACATCACTTATTACGAGATACGATGGACCAGATGAGTCAACATTTTATAGATGTTGCATTTGAATCCATTCTGGGCAGCTTCCTCCACTCAGGAGGTTTTATCACAATGTACTTACAGAACAGACGGAAAAGTGTGTGTTAATGTGGAAGTTCAGTTCTTTTGGTCAGAATCCAAACAACCACGACTCTCAGTTAATGAGTAAACAATGAAATGGACTGAACCTGTTGGTGTGATTTCAGACGTGTTGCCATGATGAGGAATCTGCTGGCTCCGTATGAACAGAGACCCTGGGCTCAGACCAACTGGATACTGGTCAGACTGTGGAGGGTGAGCACACACACACACACACACACACACACACACACACACACACACACTAACCATGGATGTATTACAAGAAGTGGATACCGGACCCCAAGACGGCGCCCCCTGAGTGATAATTGCTTGCCCAGCGTCTGGCCTTTACACTTTACATCGGGATGTTTTCTTGGCTCTGGGAAAGTTTTACAAATCCAAAACCTTGTTGGATTAAAAATGAATAATAGAAAGTAATAACTGTGTTGGTCTGCAGTTGGAGGCGTCCTGTCAGCAGTCCGACAGAGGTCCATTTTAGAATGGAGGTCTGTCGGGGGGGGGGCATGACATGACATGACATGACTTCCCACTCGACTGCAGTTTGGAGGGAAATGTTCTTTTCACTGCGTTTATTTGATAACTTTAGTTTATTATTAGTTGCAGATTCAGATTATCAGTATAAAATATAATTAACAAATAAATGATGATGTACAGTATTATTATAGATCAGCTGCAACATTAAAGGGATGAATACATGCAACACATGAATGCATCAATAATTATAATCCAATGATAATGTATATTATTCTGCATGATGAGCACTCTGGGTACTATAGTATATTTTGATGCTAATACTTTTGTACTTTTGCTGAAGTCCAATTTTACTTTTACTTGTGGTATTAATACTTAAGTACTGAGCACTTCCTCCACCACTGATTATATGTATTATGATTATATTAATAATATAATGAATGCAGTGCAGTGTTTTTGGTGTGCGTCGTCTCGTCTCTACTCGACGTCTGAGCTCTCTGTGGTGTTTTTCAGGGTTGTGGTTTTGGCTACAGATACACTCGCCTTCCTCACCTCCTGAAAACCAAACCTGAGGATGCCAACCTCCCCAGTCTGCAGAGTAGGTGGTTTTTATTCATCTACAGTTTGTGTTGCTCCCTGACTGTTTCCTCTGTCATTCTGTTTGTGGCAGCAGGGAGGCTGAAGCTGCCCGTCACTGTGAATGTGAGTGAGTGTGTTTGTTGGTGTTAGCTCTGTGGTGGACCGGCGAGCAGTCCGGGGAGCCTTCAGACATTTTCTGTTGCTGGGATCGTTTCCAGCCGTTCAATAGCCCTGAAAAGAATTAAGCTGAAATGAATAAATCAAGACTTTTGCTTTCCTTTTCTCACTTTCTCCCACAGTTTGTCTGTTTCAGACTCTCTGGCTTCTAGTTTCTGTCTTTCTGTACATCCTCTTCTATCATTTCTGTTCTTTTTGTTGGGAGTATGTGAGTGTTCCTGGTTCAGGATCGAGTCCTCACTTTCTTTCATGAATTTCCATAAATATATTGAGGCCATGACTGCCTGTCTACACCAGGTTTATTTTTACAACATCTCTGTTTGATTTACGGCTTTAATTATCACACACACACACACACACACACACACACACACACACACACACACACACACTCTCACACTGCTAACTTCAGTCAGCCTCTGGTGTTTTCTGACCATCATTTTGTCTCACTGTGAAGACTGAAGTAAAATCACAGCAGCAATAACGCTTGTTTAAATGTTTTTAGTGTCTACTCTCATTCATGTTGATAAAGAAAAGTACACTGAGTGATTGCAGTTGTAATTTATAATTAATTTATATTAATACAATAATTACAATTATAATTTCAGCACAGAATCACAGCAACAAATGAACCTTTGCTACGTCACACTGTAGTCAGAGAATGCATCATCAGTCATTTCATATACATAATGCTGGAATACTCATTATTCAGTTGTTCTTAACATACAAAACAGAGTGAACAAAAACATCTTACATCCTGCAGAGAAAAAAACCCAACAAATCACCATTTCACGGTGGCTTTGTGGTAAACTGTGTCTTGTTTTTTGTCCAGATTAAACAAACCAGATGCAACATGTTAATCAGGTTTAGAGCTGCTGGGAGGTGGACTTGTTACCTTTGGACAGAGCCAGGCTAGCCGTTTGCCCCTGTTTCCAGTCTTTATGCTAAGCTAAGCTAACTGCTGGCTGTATAGGATTTCACTAAATGTTGAACTCTTCTTCTGCTAAAAAAAAAATGTCCCTCTTGGTTTATCTGTTTTCTTTAGTCGTTTTTTTTCTTGCTTTGTTTTGTATTTCTTTACATAACCACTGTTGTGGTTGCATGTTTTTGCTTTATGTTGCATTATATGTTGTATTAAACCAGGCTAAGGGACTCCAGTCATGCCAGCAGCTCTTTGAGGTTGCACTTACACACAGCAGTGCCTTGAGCTAAATGCTAATGTTAGCATGCTAACAAACTAACCATGACAATGCTAACATGCTGATATTTAGCAGGTATGGTATTTATTCATGATGTCCATCTTCACCATCTTAGTTTAGCATGTTAGCATGCTAACATTAGCTAACTAGCAGTAAACACAGAGTCCAGCTGAGGCTGATGAACGTCATCAGTTCTGCAGGTATTTGGTCATAAACCAAAGTGTTGCACACATGAACATGTTGACCTGATGGTGGCGCTAGATGAAGAGTCAGAGGATCACCAGAGTTATTACAGTTCATCCTGAGGGGACCATGAAGGCCTGAACCACATTTCATCACAGTCCATCCAGCAGCTGTTGAGATGTTTCAGTCTGAACAAAAAGATGAAAATTTAATTTCATGCAGCCTTGCTGCCAACATGACAAAAAAGAATCCCTCCAGTTCCTTCAAATCTGTCTAATTTACATGTTGTATCTAACAGGTAGGTAGAAAACACAATATTGTGGTTTATAGAGTAGTGAGGTCACCATCTTTCAACCAGAGCTCAGATGTCCTGTCCCCATAGTGTCACACTGTCCTCTGAACCAAACTCTGGTGACTCCTGGATGTATTTGACCCACCTGAAATTTAAACTCGACAGTTTTGGAGGTATTCGAAGACATTTCTTCTTTCCTCCTGCTTCCAGTATTTGTGCTAAGCTAGGCTAACCACACCCCTGACCTAAAGTGGGAGTGTTCCTTTAATAATTGATTTAGTGTTAGGCATGCTTTGCCGTGTCATTGTCCTCTATGTTTCAAAGATTTTTCTGCTCCTCTGTTTCTTTTCCACTTAATTGTGATTTTCTGCTTCCTGCATGATCATTGACTTTCATTTGTGTGCCTTCTCATTTGCATGCCTTTCAGGGGATCTGTCCATTGCTAGTTTCCAAAGTAAGTTCTTTTCCATCGCTCCCATTCTTGTTCGGCTGTCTTCATTTATTGTTTCTCCTTTTAACAGCTGTCACCTTTGTTTCAGTTCACAGTCTCACCTAAAGCTCCTCAATCTGACTGAGTAGTTAGTAGATGTAGTGCATTTTCAGGACCAGTGATCCCAGTCAGTGAATGTTAGGATATGACATCCCATTATCAACAAACACTGTATTTGTTTTTCATTTATTTAGTCTTTCCCTTTTTTAAAAAGCAGGTTATATGCATACTGCATAAGCACTCATTTGTTCTGTAAAGGTGGAATCCTATTCAAAATGAACACAAATACAATCTACAATCTAATGATAAAATATATAACAATATATCAGTCACAGGGACCATTTTCTGCAGAGGGAGTACTTTTACTTTTTTATACATTTAGCTAATAATAAAGATAATTTAGCTAGTTTTTAACTTCTTTATATACAGTTAGCTAGTTTAACTACTTATATACATTTAGCTAATTTTAAATACTTTATATACACTTAGCTAGTTTAACTACTTTATATACAGTTAGCTAGTTTAATTACTTTATATACACTTAGCTAGTTTAACCACTTTATATACAGTTAGCTAGTTTAACTACTTTATATACACTTAGCTAGTTTTAACTGCTGTATATAGTTTAGTCAGTAACAGTTATCATATGTTTTTAATGTAAAATCTTAATCTGTAAAATAACCAGTAACTCCAGCTGTCATATAAGTGTAGTTTAGTCTCCTTCGTTATGCACCTTTGTGTAATTTCCTTTATTATTGCCATTGTTATTATTCTAGTCTAGTGGACAGCTGTAGCCTGCTGGGGTGGGACGGGGGTAGGACTGGCTGGTAGAATGGATGGATTGGGAGGATGAGTAGGACTGAGTAGGGTTGAATTAGGGGAGGGCAGTTCTATATTTTTGGGGGAAAAAATAAAGTATGAAGTAGCATAAAATGGAAATAGTCAAGTAAAGTAGTACCTCAAAATGATACTGTACCACAGTACCATGTCTTCCTGTCAGCAGCAGTCTGACCTCTGTGTATGTATTCAGGATAATAAACAGTCTTTCATGGAGAGATCTGATCCTTCTGGGATGTCGGAGGGCAGAGAGGAGAAACAGGGATTATGAGACTTAATGAACACTTGACCTACCATCAAGTCTCCCACAGGAGGCTGGAGAGCTTCCCCATATCTTTTCCACACACTTGTGTTTGTCTTCTTCCTCCTCCTCTTCTTCTCCTCCATGTGTTCACTTCTTTCATTCCTGCTTTGTCCTTCCTCCTCCTGTGTCCCTCCCTCTGCTCCTGATAATCCTTTTCCTCTCGTCTCCTTTTTGCCTCTATTGTCCTGTATTTCTGTCCTCATTTTTCTTTGACTACCTATTGTTTCCTCGATCGTGTCGGACTGATAAAGACAGAGGAATATTTTTAAGATCTGACCTCACTGATTCTCTCTTCAGTCGTTCATCCACTGTCCATCTACTCCGACCATGCTGTAAAGACCTTCTCTGTTGTTGTAGACTTTACTATTTGCTCTTAAACCCTCAGCTTGATCCTCCTTCTTCTTGCCTGGTCTCATCTCATCTGTCACGTTTATTTATGCCTGTTTATTTAACAGGGACAGTGCACATTAATAAACATGGCTGTAAATGTTAAACCAAGCGGCTGTTGTTGATCTGTAGTCCTGCACGTTACAGAGTCATTCTAAAAACAGATTATGAGATTGAAATGTTCAGTTTCAGTTTTAACTACATTTCTTACAGTGTAACTTTCTCTGAGTGGTAAACAACACTCGTCACTTTGCCAACAGTCATATCTGTGCAGTGTTCACTGCAGAAGCTCAGTGTGAGAGAAGCTGTTGTTGTGTAATGAGATCATGGTCTGCTCTTATTGTCTCTCTGAGAGCAATCACAGTTAGCCTTTAAGAATCTGTGTTTGTCATTTGTTATTTATCAGTTTCTGTTACTTTGTCAGATCTGGTGCTTACTGTATGAGCTCATTTAGCCAGCTGCTGTGTCTGTGGATAACTGTGCTGTGTTCAGAGCTTCAGCACGTATACAGTAAGTTAATTATAGCAGCAGTGTGTCACTCGAGTACGTTTTCTAACTTTGAACTTGAAAACAAACTTCGATGAGGAGCAGAAAGATTCAGACTTTATCTTTGTGTTTCAGAAGAGAAAACACTAACTGCTCTGATTTCATTTGCCTCATGACCCCCTGAAGTGTTTGAATCGTGGTTTGACTGCGTAAAGCTGAATAAAGTTTATTGTTATTAACTGGTTGGTTTGGTAAATGAACATCTGGTTAACTTCCTCCCCTCCGTTAAAGCGTTAAAGAGCAGCTCACAGTCCCCAACTGGAAGGGATAGTCTGAGCATAGTTCGAGGGTGACTTCAGTAATAAGTTCTGTCCTTTTAGTTGGCCTCCTCTGATTGGACTTGAAAGCCTGTCCTTCTGGCCACCAGTAGCCTCCTGCTCCTCTGAGAGATGCTGGACATGCTGCTAAGATAATATTCACTTTCTTGTGTCCTTTGCTTCCACTGTTTGTGTAACTGTCTTCTCCCCTCGTCTGATTGGTTTAGAGCCGTGTCCGTCGTTGCTGCTGCAGAGACACATGGCAGAGCTGCTGAGTTTGGACAAAGACATGGCCGCCTCTTTCCTCAACAGCGTCCTCAACCAGCTCAACTGGGCTTTCTCAGAGTTCATCGGCATGATCCAGGAGGTAATTAATAAATCATTCAGCCTCTGTGGAAACAACAGGAGGTCCTGTAACTGGAGGTTAAATAACGTCCTGTGGGTTTGTCAGAATGGAGCCTTTGGTAGGTTTATCTTTACACCCGGCTGAAGAGCAGATGATCTGAGGTGATTAATGGTTTTCTGCACTGTTGAATGATCAATAGGAAAGTGCACAGACAGTTTGATAAATTCAGCAGAAGTGTCTGATGATTATCTGTATTCCCTGTTGAGTTTACAAACACCACTGCTCTTGAATGCAGCGCGATGTGGCCTTCTGGAGTTCTGTTGTCAGACCTTCACGTCAGTACCTGAATGCACCACACAGATCATGAAGTAACTTTAACGTGTTTCATCATGGTGCATCAGCTTTGTTGAGTATGTTTCAAGTCTCTGTGAGTTGATTGTGAAACCAACAGGATCACATGAGCACCACCTGCATGAGCTGGTCAGTGATGTCAGATTTACTGACAACGTCAGTGGCCTCCTGACTTCATCACTCACAGTATTGATATAAGAGCGGTGCAGGATGCTCTGTTTGTTTAATGTTCTATCTATAATCTGTAATGTTCTCTTATAATCTCTAATGAGATTATTTTGGGTTTGAGATAAATCCTCAGTAATACGCTGAATCATCCAATTTAGCACCACTTAGTATTCTAATTGATGATGTCCCGGTGGGAACAACTGCTATTTTCAGCACAGCAGTACTATTTATTGTTCCCACAGTGATGCACAGCTGTCTGTCTGTCTGTCTGTCTGTCTGTCTGTCTGTCTGGGTTAGACAGATGCACAAATAGAATTTAAAGGTGTGTTTTCCTTCTTTGCTCCTTCAGATCCAGCAGGCTGCAGAGCGTCCAGAGAGAAACTTTGTGGACACTCGTCAGCTGAAGGTAATCACACTTCTGTCGTATCGGCCTTCTCCACTGCAGGAACTAAACCACCTGCAACTTCAGGTCTATCCCTTTCCTCTGGTTCTGTCCCTCTGTTCTCCCCCCTGGTTAGAGGACGATGTCCTGAACCTACATGTGGTCTCTGATCAGGAGGTGATACTAAATCCAGGTTCAGGGAAGAACTGCTACAGACAGTAACTCAGGGCGTGTGTTTAGATGAACGCTGTGAGGAAGTGTGTTTTAATACGCAGACGATGTTCTGATCCGTTACAGGTTTGATTCAGTTTAACTCATGTAATGTTTCCGGACCTCCTGCTGCAGCTGCAGATGGTCTATGAATGTAAAGATGCTGACGTTAAATGCAACAGAACATCTATATGAGCTGAACTCTCCGACCAAACAGAACATAAAACGAAACGCTCTGCTTTGTAAAACACGGCGGAGAACAAACCCAAGACCTCACAGGTGCTTAAAGTTCAGGTTACGTGAAGCTGCAGGTCAAAGGTCATCAAGGTCCCATAGTGGAGAAGAGCTCACAGCAGCTCCTGTGACTACAGGTGACAGAGAACAACTCTCACTGTTTCCATGTATTATTATTATTATTATTATTATTATTCTCAATAGCTCACACAACATGGCTGACTGGGAAAAAGAGAACAAAGATGGGGAAGGAAAATAAAGATCCTTCACTGACATTTAACACATGGACAGAGCTGAAACTACTAGTCCATTCATGAAAAAGTGACAGAAAAATCATTTTGACAATTGATTTATTGATGAAGTCAAATGTTAAACATGTTTCAGATTTTCTGAGTTTTGGACAAAACAAATTATATGAAGGCGTTAAGACTATTTTCCAACATTGTGTGGACTGAATGATTAATCGATTAATCATGAAAAGAATTGATCCCTCAGTATATCGATATAAAATTATATTGATATAAAACCTTGTTCCAGGTGTGTGCGACCTGCTTCGACCTGTCGGTCAGCCTGCTGCGAGTGCTGGAGATGACGGTCACTCTGGTTCCAGAGATCTTCCTGGACTGGTCCCGTCCGTCTGCAGAGCTCCTCCTCAGACGCCTCGCTCAGGTGATTCCTGATTCTGGGTCCCTCTCATGGTTAGGGGTGCTGGGCAGGTTTGACACATTCAGTTCAATTCAGTGTTATTCATATAGTGCCAAATCATAACGGAAGTTATCTCAGGGCATATAGAGCAGGTCTAGACTGCCCTCTTCATGATATACAGAGACCCAACGGGTCCCACCATGAGCAAACACTTGGCAACAGCAGCGAGGAAAAACTCCCTTGAACAGGACCAGCCTCTGGGTGGGGGGTCATCATCGTCTGCCTCCACCGGCTGGGTTGACGTTAAATAGACACATGCAGTCTATTGAACAAACGGCTCCAGACTTGTGTCACAGCAGTTTGGAAAGTTCTCTGCCTCTGAAGTCCAGGCCCTGTTCTCTAAACGTGGTCTAACTAATCCAGAAACATGCTGAACTCATCCTGTTTGGTTCTTTGTTGATCCTGGAGGAAGTCATCATGAATAACATAATGCTTTTGTTATTTTTATTTTTATTTTTTTATTATTATTATTATTATTATTAAAAAGGCAACATGAGTTGAAACCATGAGCAGTATTCATATGATAGCAGGTACATGAGGTAACCTCCCAGCATGCACTGGGGCAACAGACTGTGTTTCCACACTTTGATCACCATTAAACTTTAGATATTAATATTAATGAGGTCAGACTGAGACTGTTCATGTGATGATCGTCGGCCTGCTGTCAGAATGTCCTCTGTAATATAGTTATTTGTCTTGCAGCTGCTGAACCAGGTGTTAAACAGAGTGACAGCAGAGAAGAACCTGTTTGATCGTGTGGTCAACTTGAGACTGCCAGGTACACACACACACTCACACACACATATATATATGTATATATATGTATACATATATATGCCTGTTACAGTCCCCGTCTGTGCCAATATTAAAACAAGTCTGTGTGTGTGTGTTGCAGGTCTGGAAAGTGTGGACCACTACCCCATCCTGGTGGCTGTAACAGGCATCCTGGTTCGAATCCTGGTGGATGGAGACAAACAGGGGTAAGGTGTGAACGGGATTGCTACCCATAATGCACCTGAGCTGTGTGGCTGTGACAGTAGATCACTCACAGCTCTCGTTGTGTTTCCCAGAGTTTATTAAGGTGTTTTATAAACATGCAGAACCTCAGCTCAGTAAATAGAAAACATGAAAGAAAGCTGGCAGTTAAACTGACTGGACTCAGACTGAAGCCGCATCCTCAGGCTGAAGCCGCATCCTCAGTGTGAATCGGTTGCTTGTGATTCTGGTCCAAGCAATATGACGTGAACACAGCATGACTTATTGTGTTCACCTGATCAGAGTAGCTGCAGTGAGTCGGTCGGTTGGCTCGTTAGTTAGTGCTCTGAGACTCTGAGACTCTGCTGATGTTCGATACTTCGTGGTAAAGACATGCCTGCAGCTCAGCTTGTTTGACAGTGTTGTGACCTGCTGCCCTGAGCCCTCACATCACACTTCTGCCTTTCCCTGTTAATGTTTCTTCACTAACAACATTAAAAGCCATTTTTGGAATATGTCACGATATAACAGTCCTCTCTTTCCCCACCCCTCATAACTGAATATCTTCGTTAGACAAACAGGACACTTGAAGACATCAGCTTTACAGGATATTTAGAGGTGACGTCCCTGATCTCACTAACCCCCCTGAGAGAGTCTGAAATCCAACATGTGATGAACAAGTCTTGGGTATCTGAATGCTGATACAGGAAGAGCGAGTGTCCACATATTTATATGGACCTTTTGTGAGAGAGGTTTTGGACACCCATGAGTGGATGACCTGAAGTAGCACCAGGCTCCATCTTCTGACATCTTACAGACCAAACAATGAACTGAGAGAAGAATCGTTAGTTGTCTTCTGTGCTCGTGATGATCTCTCCTGTTGCAGCAGAACAGTAAATGTCCTGTAACTAACGGGGAACAGGAGGTTGAGCTGCTGTTGTTGTGGATCAACAGTAGAAATTAGGATATCATTTATCAGAAGACGTCACTCTGAAATAAACTAATCAGAGGAACAGAACAGATTCCCAGTCCTGTACTTCAACTGTGACTGCCGGCTTTTCATCAACATTTGATTGAGCTTTAATTAACAGGGCCGTTCCTCCAGTGACACGGCAGTGAGGATGAATCCAAACTAATTACCTCTCAATGACTCTCAGACCAGATGACAGCGTGGAGGTCTGTCGACAGCTGAAATCAGCTCTGTTTCATGGTGTTTTGGGAGAGGGCCCCTTCAGGCCAGTTGCACTTTGAAGTGTGATGCTGGTGAGCATTATTTGGTGTGTTGAACAGCGTCCCGATGTGGCTGAAGGGCGTTTGTCTCCGTGGTTAACTGGATAATTAGGTTCTAATCTCTAAAGAACAACATGTACTCTCCTCACAGCTTCAGTGGCTTAAAACAGACATTTAGGTTTCTGCAGTCACACAGACATCATCTATTCAGTTCATCTTTATTTATCAGAATCAGAATCAGAAACAAGTAACATACATTACAAAGAATTTGTCGTGGTCTGATGGTGCTACATTGTTTTTAACATATAATCTGACAGACAACAAGCATGTAAAAATATAAAGGTAAAAGAATAAGATAAGAGAAATAACAAACAGTGCAGTGACCAAAATAAAGTGTCCAAATAAAGTGTCCAGTAGGGGGTGGGTGCGTTAATGTAACGCAGGGGGGACAGGGGCGGTGCACGTTAATATAACGTATAACTTGTGTTTGTGTTGGGGGGGGTCAGTGCAAGGCTTTGGCCGTGTTCGTCAGGTTGACTGCAGAGGGGAAGAACCTGTTTTTGTGGTGGGAGGTTTTCAGGTCCCCCACAGATCCCCCTCGGGTCCCCTTCAGGTCCCCCTCAGGTCCCCCTCAGATAACTAATGCAAAGCTCAGTTGTTGAGGTAACCTCAAACCAGAGACCTCACAGGGTCTTACAGGTCCAGGATCTGTGAAGCTTTTGTTTCTCTCTCTCACACACACACACACACACACACACACACACACACACACACATTATGAGGCCACAGTGGGGAAACCAGCGGGTGTTGATGGGCTGCAGCGTCGAGGAAATTCAGTTAGCAGCAGATAAAAGCTCCGGATGGTGCCAAAGAAAACCGCAGACTGACAGGAATCAGATCCTGAATCTGAGTGTGGTCACTCTGACTCATCTGATCGCAGACTGAGGCTGTAGATCACAGCGATGTCTGAAGGCTGGAATCATCTTTTATATTTTATAATAACACAACACATTTATTATAGTGATTCACAGACATGAAATATCATCTAAACATGTGCTTTTGAATTATTGATGCAACAGGTGGTGACACGTGAAGTTAATCATGATTCGAAGGGACACAGTTAAAAAAACATTTATTGCCATTCAGAATAAGTGTACAAATATGATTATTAGCTGTTATTAGTGTTCTCATGCTTGTGTGTCTGAACAAATGTTCATGTGTGTTTAAAAAGATAAAACGATGGGCTGAAGGAGGATGAATGTACCGTTAGATACACTGACATGGTGATGACGTGGTGATGACATGGTGATGAGGCCCCGCCCTCCTCTTCCTGTGCAGTTACACTTGTCACCTGTTGATGCAGTTTGTGGAGACATTGGGAGGGTTTGTTTTGATGCAGTGGATCTCCTGCTAATAATTGTTGTGGCGTCCTCTGTGTTGTCCTGCATCAGGACATTGACCGGTCGTCTCTCTCTGATGCTCCTCTTCGTCTTTCAGTCGGCCTCATTGTGGATGTCTGAGTAATGTCACTCGATGGAATAGTCTGCTCCGTCCTACAGGCACTTTACTGGGAAATAAAGTGATGGTAAGAGCTGATTTCTGTCATGTGCTCAGCTGTTGTCATGGAGATGCAATTTATGAGAATCCCAAAGTCAAACACCCACAGATACAAACGTACACTAACAGAGAGAGTAAATAAAAGCAGCTGTGGTCAGCATTCAGTCAGATGGTGACTCGGGCAGGTGGGATTGTGAACATTTCCTCAATAAGAAAATCACTAACTGATATACTGTTGGTAATTTACCTTGATGACGTACTAATAACTCAACCCAGGAGACACCTGGTCTGTGTTTGGTGTCGTGAGTGTCGACTGATTCAGGTGCAATTAGTCCCACGAGTTCACACATATGAAGCGTGAAGTTAAAGCCAACGTCCTTCCTTCCTGTTGTGTCTCACCTCTTCTCTCTGCTTTTACTTGATCTACAAGTTGCAATGAACTCATTTGTCTTTTTGTCTTTTGTTGGACGACTCATGTAATGAATGATAATATACTGACTTCAGTGCTGGCGTGCATACGAGGATCTGCTCTTTAGTTTCATGTTGTCAGCTCTTCCCCTCACGTTTTTATTATATACTGTCTGCCAAATATGTCTTCTTTATTCCAAAAATCTGAAAGAAATCTCTCTGCTACTTTACAGTTACAGGTTTTACTTGAGACTTGACTGAGACTTGACTCCAGGCTTGTTGGTTTTACTTGAGACTTGACTCCAGGCTTGTTGGTTTTACTTGAGACTTGACTCCAGACTTGTTGTATGTACTTGAGACTTGACTCCAGACTTGTTGGTTTTACTTGAGACTTGACTGAGACTTGACTCCAGGCTTGACTCCAGGCTTGTTGTTTTACTTGGGCTTGACTCCAGGCTTGTTGGTTTTACTTGGGCTTGACTCCAGACTTGTTGGTTTTACTTGAGACTTGACTCCAGACTTGTTGGTTTTACTTGGGCTTGACTCCAGACTTGTTGGTTTTACTTGGGCTTGACTCCAGACTTGTTGGTTTTACTTGAGACTTGACTCCAGACTTGTTGGTTTTACTTGAGACTTGACTGAGACTTGACTCCAGACTTGTTGGTTTTACTTGACATTTGACTCCAGACTTGTTGTATGTACTTGAGACTTGACTCCAGGCTTGTTGGTTTTACTTGAGACTTGACTCCAGACTTGTTGTATGTACTTGAGACTTGACTCCAGACTTGTTGGTTTTACTTGAGACTTGACTGAGACTTGACTCCAGACTTGTTGGTTTTACTTGAGACTTGACTCCAGACTTGTTGGTTTTACTTGGGCTTGACTCCAGACTTGTTGGTTTTACTTGAGACTTGACTCCAGACTTGTTGGTTTTACTTGGGCTTGACTCCAGACTTGTTGGTTTTACTTGAGACTTGACTCCAGACTTGTTGGTTTTACTTGAGACTTGACTGAGACTTGACTCCAGGCTTGTTGGTTTTACTTGAGACTTGACTCCAGACTTGTTGTATGTACTTGAGACTTGACTCCAGACTTGTTGGTTTTACTTGAGACTTGACTGAGACTTGACTCCAGGCTTGTTGGTTTTACTTGACATTTGACTCCAGACTTGTTGTATGTACTTGAGACTTGACTCCAGGCTTGTTGGTTTTACTTGAGACTTGACTCCAGACTTGTTGTATGTACTTGAGACTTGACTCCAGACTTGTTGGTTTTACTTGAGACTTGACTGAGACTTGACTCCAGACTTGTTGGTTTTACTTGAGACTTGACTCCAGACTTGTTGGTTTTACTTGGGCTTGACTCCAGACTTGTTGGTTTTCCTTGAGACTTGACTCCAGACTTGTTGGTTTTACTTGAGACTTGACTCCAGACTTGTTGGTTTTACTTGAGACTTGACTGTTCAGCAGCAGGGATGAAAAGCAAACTGATCTGCACTTGTCAATAATTGAATGCTGTTTGCTTTTTAAAAAATAACAACAAGACTTATTAGCTGGAGACAAAAGCCATGACGTCTCGTGGATCCTCTGATCCTCTGGTGTCACTTCAGTCACCACAGATAGTTATTTACCTCATCTCCAGAGACACTGACTTATATTTCAGTATCATTAGAATATGTAAATCAGAGCTGATTAGTCGACTAATTGACATAAAATTAATTTCAGTTTTTTTTACAGATTAAAGAAGCCAGATATAACATGTTAATCAGCGTCAGAGCTGCTTGGAGGTGGATTCTGTTACCTGTGGACAGAGCCAGGCTAGCTGTTTCCCTGTTCCCAGTCTTTATGCTAAGCTAAGCTAACCAGCTGCTGGCTGTAGCTTCATCTTTAGCTTAGAGAGAGGAAGAGAAGAAGAGGATTTCACTACATGTTGAAGAGTTGGAGAGTTGTGGTGTTGAGTTGTTAAAACAAGAGATCTCTCATGTTTTTATTAGATCTTATATTTGCATAGAAACATAATATATTACTTTCAGTTATTAATTAGATGTCAGAGACAGATAGACAGACAGAGAGAGAGATGTAGAGACAGACAGGCAGAGATGTATGGCAGCACTAGCAGTAGCCATAGCAGCTATAATTATAACAATAATGGAAATATGACAGATAATAGTAGTTACAGCTGTAATAATAGCTGAGATTAATAATAGCAATAACGGCTTCAATAGTAACAGAACTACGACTAAACATAATAACTGTAGTGATGAGAGTCAGGCGTACCAGGACCACGATCCACAGGAACCTGCGAGACGACAAAGCACAAAGAAACTCCGGGAAGATATAAAGTTAGTAACATTTAGCAAAAGCATTTAGCAAGAATACAACATTTTGAGCACAGGTTGGCTTTCATCAGGTACGGAGGAATCACCCCCCCTTCGGCTGGTGTCAGAGTCGCCCTCAAAATTCATAGTATTCATTTCAGACGGTCACTGGCTAGAAATGAGAAGCCACTGTTGTCTACTTCTGTCTGAAATCAAGGAGCCATTGTTTCAAACATTACTAGCATATTATAGCAGCTCTAGCTAGCTAGCTAGCTAATTAAGCTAGAAAACTCCAGCTGTTTTAAAAGTTTTAAAACAAGAACTGTGTATTAAATATGCACTTCATGCTAACAGACTGAGGCTAAAGCTAACAGGTCCCAGGTCATGGTATCTTGCTAACAGACTGAGGCTTAAGTTAACAGGTCCCAGGCCATGATATCTTGCTAACAGACTGAGGCTTAATTTAACAGGTCCCAGGTCATGATATCTTGCTAACAGACTGAGGCTAAAGCAACAGGCCCCATGTCATTATATTATGCTAACAGGCTGAGGCTAAAGTTAACAGGTCCCAGGTTATGATATCATGCTAACAGATGGAGGCTAAAGCTAACCGGGTGTTTGGAGCATGTAATCTTATCTTGGGTAACAGTGGTTGGAGTGAATACACCAGAGCAGGAATGAGTGCTAACATTAGCCTCACCTGATGATCATCAAATACAACTCAGTGGATGTGCTAGTTACTACTTTAGATAGTAAGCTATTTAGCCACACATGCTAAGTATTGTAGCTTACATTAGTGCTGATAAACACACAGTTTAATCCATTTCTTACATTTTGCTCTTGTGTATTTGAGACCCAATGCTCCACTCTTATATAGTGAGTATCGCTTTAACAACAACCCCACTCACATTGTGTAAAACCGGCTTGATGAGACTAGTTATGGGTGCTAGACTATGATTGGACGGTTGCTGTTCATGGGAGGCGTTTAGCGGTCAGTGGTTGGTTATTAGCTGTCCTCTGGAGTTTGTCTCAGTGCTGTTTGGAAAGGTTCGATGTGGTAACTGATAGTCATGGGGAAGATAAAAGGAAGATAGATGTTCATCAACAGATCAGATGAAATAAATTTTGCTTTGCAAAGGCAAACTCTTTTCTTGACATTTAGTCGTTCCTGCATTAATATGTTTAGGTTAGTTAGCTCAGCCTTCCTCTCAGAACAGGCTGTGGTGCAGTCATATGTCAAGTCTTCCTCCAGCACTGGCCAATGCTAAACAGATATCGGCAGGTTCTCATATATTCTTCATTAGTGATGCTGTTAGTCAAACTGTCCTTCTGAGCCAATGGATGACTTCTTAAGGACTTAACAGCCCACGTTGTGTTTTTCTCATATGTAAATTTGTACTTTACCACCCTCTTTCTTTCTTTTTATAAAAGTGAAGTAGCCCTAAAGCTGACCAGATTCCCCAACTTTCATCTGTTCAATTCAGAAATGTGTCATCTGTATGATTAAATATTCTGGGTTTTTATATTTCTGTAAGTCCTCTTCTTCTCTTTCTCTCTGAGAGTTAAACGTTCAGATTGATACCGCTCTCATGTTACTCTTGTTAGCTTAGCTTAGCAAAGGCAGAAGAAGAGTTCAACATTTAGTGAAATCCATACAGCCAGCAGCCAGTTAGCTTAGCTTAGCATAAAGACTGGAAACAAGGGAAACAGCTGGATTTTGCTACCTTGCCATGAAACCCGTAGAGAATACTGGAAGTTATTGGTGCCAGCTAAGAAATAGTTGTTTTTACACTTCAGTGTCTGTACAGATTAGATAAACGAGATATAACGTGCTTATTATTGATCTTTAGAGGTTTCCAGTCTTTATGCTAAGCTAAGCTAACCGGCTTCTGGCTGTACCTTCATATTTTCTGTACAGACATGAGAGTGGTATAAATCTGAACATCTGACTCTCAGTGAGAAAGCAAATAATGTCTTTCCCAAAATGTTCCTCTAAATATCAGCCAGTGTTTCTTGCAGCAACAAACATTTGAGGTAAATTTCTTTTTAACGTCTTCGACCTGAAAGACAATTGGCAGATCCATGAGATCAGACTCACATGTACCTTTTTTAATGACAAATATGATTTAAGATCTTCGTGTTTCCATTTGTTAAAGTGATGCACAAGATGTTTAATGAAAGTGTGATATACCTTCAAAAAAGAGCTAGAACAAGTGGATAAAGAGCACGTATATGACGTTGTCACACAGTACAGCTTCAGTACTGTACTACACTACAGGAAGTGAAGGGACGCCTCAGTTTATGGGCTTCAAGAAATAAAAGCACGAGTCTTCATGTAATGTAGTTTCGTGGTCTAATCGTTCCGGCCTGTCTGCCCATGGTGGAATTCCATCAAGGACTCTTCTTTAGTCTCTCCACGCATAATGGTGTTTATTGACCAGTGAGTATAGAACACATCAGCACCGTGTTGATGGTCACACTCCCTAACAACCTTTCTATCAGCCCTGCTGACTCCACAAGGAACAAATACTCTTTTATTTTCTTAAGAGCGTTGAGTGTCGACCGAGGGTGGTTATTGACCGCCACGGGTGTTCAGCATCACGCGGTTGTCTATTTTGGGCCGCGGGGGTTTGTGACGGCTGCAGATAGACTTTAGGAGAGACTGCTGTTTGAATCCCGTAGGGAACTCATTATGTGTGTTTTTTCCAAACCAAACTAAAGGCTTTCTAGCAGGTGGTAAATGTTGTGAAATGGTCTCGGTTTAGTCAGGTTCCACTCCAGCCGCAAATAGCACTGTTGGCTACTGACACCGGGCTGCAAATAGCATCTGCTTTGCTGCTCCTCAATTTTGCAGTTCAAATAGTAAAGAGCGAGCTTCTCCTGTCTGGATACTGAACATTTTATGTCTGTGATTTGTTCAGTTTATGGCACACCATATCTGTATATATGATAAATATAATGTGATGTAAGATATCCGGTGAACATACATGTCCTATGTAGTAGTACTTAGTACTGTACTGCACCATGAAGCTCAGAAACTCGTCTTCTTGTCTTGACTTTGACCTCAACCTGTGTGTCTGATGACCAGCATCAACGGCCGTGAGATGATGAAGTAGCTCGCTTTTCATCAAAAGTTGTAAGTGAAAATGAACAAGCCTCCATCACTGTGGTGGCTGCTCCTGTAAAGCAGTTAATAACACTATGAAACTTTGAAACACTTTGATAATGATGTGAACCAGAAGCTGACAGTAACTGAATGACATTCATACAGACAACCTTCATGTGTCCACTGTGACCAACACAAACATCTCTAGTGTCAATGTGTTCATGTGGTGGAGAGCGACACGTCAGACTGATGTGAAGACTTGGAAACGTGTCAAAAACTCGACTGAGACTCAGTCTGCAGTGAAACATGAAGTCCAAAGCACGTTTTGAAGGGCAGGGCTGAATTTACATCAACTGCATGTGAGAAATGAAATGCAGAGCAATGCTCAGACTCTGATTGTGGACTGTGGGTGTTTTTCTGCTTTGTTTCTTACTGCTTTGCCGTGCTGCTCGCTGATTAATTGAATGGGGGAGCAGTCGTCCTCTGAACAGCCTCCAGCTGTGTTGTGAACTCATTTCATGTCCTAATGCAGCTCACATGCCGTCTGCTTTACTAATAGGTTTTGGCCACTCGTGGCTGTTGAAGTGTTTGCATGTAATAAATCAGAGAGGCGATGTTCCAGTTATGTGGAGCTCCAGTAAACCACCACAACCTGCAGGATTCAGGGGGAGCCGTCTCCAGGTGACCCCCATTCACATGCACACTTGATGTCATGAAACATGTTGGTCTCGCAACAAAATGAGGAGGGCTATGAAAGTAAAATAAAGTCTTCCCACAGTTTGGTAAACCTGATACTCTCCACTGGCTTATTGTCATTATTATTATTATCATTGTTGTTATTATTATTATTATTTTATTCTCTCTCAGTAGTTTCGTCCGTCCGTCTCTTTTCTAGTCACTGCTTCATTGTAATGGTGATATTTGCAGTGGATTTCATCTGTCCGTCGTGCCTCCCTCTCCTCTCTGTTCACGTTAAGAGCCCTCTCCCCCCTCCCTCCACAGTGTAGAAAATCAATGGTGCTAATTATTGTCCATTACCTCTGGCTGAAAGACATCAGAAGCAGCTCGCAGCCATCCACAGATTAGATTGAGACCGAGGCTAATTAGCTTAGCAGCTTTGGACCATGAGAGGCCTGGGCTCTGGGGATGCTCATAAGTCCAGCCTGCTGTGATTTTTATTGCTCTGTGCGATCGCTGCTGATCCCTCTCAGCTGGGAGGATCGTTTTTCAATACGCAGTCGTGTCCCGCCGAGTCTGAGAGGGTAAAAGGTTTCAGGAATGTTTCCCTCTGTGGTTGGGGTGGGGGGGATAAAATGTTCGATGTGTTCATGAAGTATACAGCAGATGATACGCACATCAAGCTAACATGTTATTTTGGTGATATAACTAAGATATTAAACTTCTTTTAGTAGCTTCCAGCAGTATAGATCAGTAATGATATAATACATTCCATTAAAGTGACCTGGAGAAGCAGCAGAACATGATGGAAAACAAAAAGCTGAATTAATTCAAGTTCATTGAAGTTTTTACTAAAATCTTCACATATTCATTGTGAGTGGATGGGCCTGCAGATGGTTAACCGAATGAACGTCCGGCCAAAAAGGAAGCTGTCGAGCGTGCCTGATGTTATTAGTCAGTGAGAGGACTGCAAACCCTGTAGCAACGTAGACTCTTCTCAAACTCCAGTGCAGTCTGTAGTCTAGAACAGTATATGGCCGAGATCAGCGGTGGACTCAGGCACCAGACTGTTGTGCACTGAGGCACCAGTGTGCAGAAGGTCGTGATGCATTTATGGTGAAACAGGTCAAAACCCTTTTCCAGCATGTAGCACTGGCTACTTTATCACGTCTTTCCCACTGGGGGGCACCCTTAAGGGCACTTTGTCATGTTTTATCTGCCATGGGGGCGTCCAAGAGGGGCCTAGATGTTTTGTACTTCCATTTCTAATGAAAACAGTTGGTGTGCAGATTAAATGTGTTAAATTAAATAACTTAGATGAAATGAGGCCACAGCAGAACACCTGACTATCACTATAGTGATATTTACTGTCCGCCAATTTATTTGAGTGTAAGTGTTTCGATCTATCCACCATATAGAGATGACATGTACACTACGGTCTGCTAACAATCCCACAATGCAATGCTCCACATTTTATAGATGCAGAAATTACGTTAGCGATGATGCAAAAAGATGATGATTAGTAAATATCTGGAATCTGAATCTAGTGCAGAGAGTTGCTGGCTCCTGGTTACAATGACTGTAGTGGTACTTCCTGTTCTACTCCTTATCTACAACCTGGTATCTGACTAAATGTCTTTTTGTTTCAAGACTTAATACAGTATGAAAAGAGAGAGTTTGTAAAGACAAACAAAAGGAAAGATGTTGCTGGTGATGAATGGGTTAATAGAAGCCAGCAGTAATGCAACATGAGTGAAAGACGGTGATGAAGAGTGGACTCATATCTAATCACTGAGTCTGACAGTGAAGCATCTCATGACTTTCTTTTCAACATGTAAAATATTATTCATATAATAATTATTATGAATAACAGGATCTCTCTTGTTTACTTCCACCTGCAGTCTGAATACGTAGGAAAAGTACCAATACAACAGGATAAATGTCTGTTTGGTGGAACATGTAAACCGGCTCACTGATTTACACACAAAGACAAAGATGAGACCATCTGGATGTGTTTTATCTTCAAGCTGTCAGGTAAAGGTACTGCAGTAAAAAGTATGTACCCTTGTAAGTAATATACTACGAGGCTCTGCCAGGAAAACACATCTCTTCTTCCCAAAAAGAATCACTGCAAATGTGTCTGCTGTCACTTTAATGGAGCAAACCCAGAGAAGCTCTTAAAGCTGGACGTTGTTAATGATTCTTACTGTACGTACATCTCTCTGCAACATTAACACGTCAGTTTAACCTCCATGTTACATCATGTCAGTCACTTGTTTACTGTACAAGAGACACAACACTGCAAAACACATACAGGGTATTTATTTCTTGCAAATGCAGATTGCCATGAAAACAAATTGTCTGTTGCCCTGAGCGGAGTGAGAAATCACAGGGGAATATTAGACTTTTAGGGGTGAAAAATGACATAATGTACATTTTGTATCACTAACCCTTTCATTGTTGTCTATCTGCTTGTTCGTTGTCATAGCTAATGTTAGCATGCTTACAATCTAAGCTAAGATGGTGAACATTATAGTGTATAGAGTGTGTTGGCTTGCTGATGTTACAGCTGGAGACTCCAGATGAATTGGGAAGTGAAAGTTTATGTGTTACCTTTTATTAGCTGTTACAACTATAAATAAGTTGCTGGCATCACTAAATGAAATTGTAAAAGGTTCAGGCCTCATTCTAACATTTGTTGAATGTCATTTCTTTCTTCATGAAAAAATATTCAGTGTTGATGTCACTGCAGTTTATCCAGCGTGTCCTCTCGGCTCCTCCTCGGGTCCAAACACTCCTGTACTCCACGACGAGCCCGTCGGCCCACAAACGTGAATTCGTTTTTGTGTGATGTCTTGAGGTCTTTTGCATTATTCATGTGGTCTCCTAGATTTGATTTGCTGATGTTAGAAATGCTCCTTCCATTGAGGCGTCTGGGCTCCCGTCACAATAAAAGCCTCCATTTTCGTGAGTAACTAGAGGTGCTTTGCACAGCGAATAACACGCATGTTCATCTGTTACACATGTTACAGAAGAACGAGCCGCGAGACAAACAGATTTGTTTAACACATTTAATAACACTACAGTGCAGTTTAACTACGTCCTCACTTTATTTAGATTGCAGCCAGACAAAGGCAGGTCTAATGTGACACATGTCCACAGTCTCAAAAGACTTCAAACAGTGATGGTATCAGTTGGATCTGAATTCATATTGTACCAGGATATTAACTCTTTAACCTCCCAGCAGTCTGTTATACAGCATGTAAAGATTAATTTCACCTCCGTCTCACTTACTGATCTTTGGAGCAGTGCAGTCATAGAGATCCAGTTGGAAGAAGAAAGTGAGCTCATGTATTTCTGATCAGGATTTTGAATCAAAAGGTGTTGACAGTTTTAATGTTGTTTGCTTCTGTCGCTGTTAAAAACTAAGAAAGTTCTTCTTTTCTGAAATGAACTCTTTTCGTTCCAAATATTTAAAGTTATGGAGAAATAGTGAAGAAATAAAGCTGAAGTTTTCAGGGCTTTAAAACAATGTAAAGAACACACGTGATCGACGTTGTCTCTCAGCTGTAACTCGCGACTGGTTTGATCCCATCGATGGTCTCTAGTTCATTTATAAATTCAGTTTGTGCTCTTTGCTGTTTGTGTTACGAGTGCTTCATGCATTTACTTTAATATGAATTCATTCATTCATCATTGCACATATTCAGTGACTTGTTTATTGTGTGTGTAAAATGTCCACATGTGAAAATCATTACAGTGTGCACCAACAGGTTGTTTAAGTCGAACTGTTGAGTCCCGACAGTCCTGTAAACTGCGATGTGATTGGTTGAACTGTTTGAACACCTGCTGCAGTCACTCCAGGTGGCAGCTGCTCTGACTGTCTCAATCTATGACAAAAGAACCTCTGACCTGAGATCTGCTTGTGTAGGTGGACGAGGTGTCACCTCTGGACATGTTGATTTTACACTGTAAAGTATCAAAAAAAAACCTAAACAAATCTAAGGGATGTGTTTTAAGATTGTTTATGTTAAATAAAGTAATTATCAGCTGATATATTGTCATACATCGGCAGCTGCTGCGCTGACGGTCCTCAACAGGTCTGAGGTCTTCTCCTCATGAAGACACAAGAAATATCAGGCTTTAATCAGGCTTCAATCAGGCTTCAACCAGGTTTCAACCAGGTTTCAACGATTAAAATGTTTGATTTGGCATGAACAGACTTCAGTATTCACACACAGTGATGAATGTTTGCGTAACACAGTGTGTGTGTGTTATTGTTGGTGCTGAAGCACATTCACTGCTCCTCTTCATGGTGGTATTCTGTTACCGTGGTAACGACAGATTGAAGGTGGGAGACATCGGCGGTCAGAACGAAGAGGAAGTTCTGAGGAAGACCTAAGGAGGAAGAGGAGAGATGGAGGAAGGAATGGACGTGAAGGTTCAGGAAATAAGATTTAGAAAGTGAAGATGGGAGAGTCAGACGGAGGCTTGTAGGGCTGAAGCAGAGAGTCGAGGTTTGATGGACAAATCTGAGGGGGAGAGAGGTGACACACGAGGTGTTGGTTCAGTTTGTTATTGATTTCAAAACCATGTAAAAGAAATGGGGGGGGGGGGGGCACACAGTTAAACAGACACAAAACATCTCACAGCAACAAGAGGCTCCATCAGGATGGATCATTTTCTCCATCAGTTTGTTATAAAACATCTGAAAACAGTGAAAAATCCAAAATATGCATTTTGCTTTGATGTTAAACATGAGGAAACGCAGGAACCATCAGATGACTTTAATCATTAATCAATTCTCTCTGTTAGCTCTGGTTCTGGTCTCCTCCACCTCCTGACCGAAACATCTGGCTCTTTAGCTGCTAAATGCTGCACTATGTTCAGCAGCTGGTCTCTGAGTCTGTCTGCTGTCTTTGAACCAGGACAGATAAACCAGGAGCCGAGAGCGAAACAGGACAGATAGACCAGGAGCCGAGAGCGAACCAGGACAGATAGACTAGGAGCCGAGAGCGAACCAGGACAGATCGATAGAATATCTAGCTATAATATAACAACAACAAGCGCATGCACGAAGCAAGCCACCTGTTAGGGACGATGCTAACGACAAAAGTGATGATTCTGAAAGTGTCGTAACAACCAACAAAGAGACTGAACCTGTCTGTCTTTATAAAGACCTGTCTGTCTTTATAACCCACAGCAGACCTGTCTGTCTTCATAAAGACCTGTCTTCATGCCTGTCCTGCCTGTCTCCCTCTCTTACCCTGGACCAAGCTGTTGCAGGCTGACAGTGACTTTATTTTAAACTGTTTCCTGCTGTCCAGCATAAACAGTCCTTTGTGTTTTCTTCCCCCGTCTTTCTGTTATTGTTCCTCTTGTCTTGTTCAGACTCTTCCTCGTCACGCCTCTGACCGCGGTCTTCAGCAGTCCGAGAAATGTATTTATCTCATCTTGTAAGCAGTGTGTCCGGTGTTGAGGCAGTTTATCTTGGATTTGTTAAGAAAATCCAAACACAAGTGAAGAGCCACAGTTGAAACATTCACCACGCAGACACATCAACCTTTAAATATTATTTCAGTCTCTCAGTAGATGTGGCCGTTGGCTCTAAGCGCAGCAGCAACTTCCTTTTCTGGTTGGAGTGCGATCAGTTGGCTGGTGCTGTCTAACATCAGCTCATGCAGACGACCACTTTGAATCTCAGGCTGTAGAGTGGGTGTCTGCATGTCTGCATGTCTGAAATATGTGTGAAGGCTTGATCTTACTTCAGTACGGATGTGGACGGCTGCAGACTTGCTCGTGGACAGTGGACGCGCACACGTGTCTCTACATGCTACAATCGGTGGTTGTGCGTACGCAGACGTGTTCCACACGTGTGCAGTCGAAGACATGATGGTGACCTTCTGACAGCACATCATCATCATCATCATCATCATCACGGACCCTTGTGGACTTGATGACAACATTTACATTATTTCACTTTTGGATGTAGTCACATGACGTTAATGAACACGTCTTCATCAGTGGACGCAGGGGAAACGTTCATTTAACAGAACCCAAACTGAAAACGTTGAACCAAAGTTCAAATGAAGCATATTCTGAGTACTCAGGAACTGGAACTAGTTTGAGACCAGTCCTCGGTACACATGCCTAGTAAACAGTCTTTAATACGATGGAAAGGTTTGAGAAAGAGACGGATTAGAATAACGGAGAGCTGATAGTGACTCTGCGTCCAGAAACTAACAGAATCTCTGATCTGATGACGCGGTTGTTTCTGTATCATCGATTTACAAGTTTGACTTGTTTTGAAGTGGAAGCCGAGCATGAGGGAAGACCTCTTGAATATTTAATGGATGCTCTGCCATCCATTTCACATAAGTGCATCACAGTGAGAACATCCCTTTACTTCACCCCCGCATCAACCCTTTCAGCTCTGGCTCTGATGAAGTCCATCCTCCTTCTTCAGTGTAGTTTACTGGACCCACATTCACAGTGACAGAAGTAGAGAGCTGAGGGAGAAGTTCAAACCCAGTTTACTTCCTCACCTCCACACAGTGTGAAAATCACATTGTTGGTTTTGTCAAGTTACAGAAGCAGTTGGACAAAGCCCCTCAATCCAAGACATTTGAGCCCAGATGTTATTTTAGTCTATATTTGTTTCCATTTAGTTACACTGCCTTCATGAAAGCAGCTGAATCAGCTGTTAGCAGCTCCTGTCTGCAGTGTCCTCATGGACGGACAGACAACTATCACTGATCACTAAGACACTGAAGGAAACTTAAAAACATGAAGATCGTCAGGCAGGTTCTGCAGTGTCTCTTTCCTCTGGTGTCTGAGTGGATTTCTGGAGGTTTATTCTGATGGACATCAGAGATGATGATATCTCTGGAAATGGACGTCACTCTGAATCTAGACTCAGACAGATAGAATGACTCAGATAGGAGTCATTCTTTTAACTCACTTTGTGGTAATCACAGGCACTAATGTGTCTTAAAGTATCTCAATGAGCTCCATCAGCTCTGTCTCACTGGTGCAGCTCCACCTGCCGACTGTGAGCCGTCCAATCAGTAGCCAAACTATGAAAGCTAACTTCCTGTAGTTTTTACAACACCTGCATGCGCCTGTTCCTGTCACCTCACACGGTATCTTTGGAAACCAGTTTGAATCATCACTGCAGCGGTTCAGAGGTGTAACTTTGTCTCTTTGTTTTTTCTGTGCAGTAAAATCTTGACTGATGTGTTCAAAGCCTCTTGATAAAGTGGGAAAACGGATGTGACCTGTGTGGTCCCCCTCCCTCCACTTCTCTCTTTTTGAAATCTCTCTTTCCCTCGACATCATGACTGTGTGGGCTCTTGTACTTTGGAATAATGGGCTCTTCTTGGTTGACTAAACCAGATCAGGATCTGGTTTGCATGATGATCAGCGGGTTTCACAGGTCAGTTAAGGCTGCTGATATCACGTTGGTTTGAATAATAGCACAAAGGCAACACAGGAAATGAACAGGGCCGGTGTAGAGGGAGATGAATGATCCATCACTGTGTGTGTGTGTGTGTGTGTGTGTGTGTGTGTGTGTGTGTGTGTGTGTGTTTAAAGGCTGTATTAGGCTCCAGTTTGGTCCTTCTTAATATCAGACACAATATTAATGATGCTGTAATGATGCAGTCAGATTCAACGTTTGGAAAGTTAAGACTGTGAGACGTCACTGAGCTCTCATCATGTGTTCAGGGATTACTTTGTGTTTTTCATGCAGGAAGAAATTAAACTCTCTCTCTCTCCATCTACATGTACACATACATGTACATACATGTACATACATGTACACACACATAAAATAAAGATACAATTTAGATCAAATAACTAATAATTTTTAAAAAAGAAACTGGGAATTCCTCCTGGTTGTCTCTCTTGTTGTGACATAATTAGTCAGGTTCTTATCACTGACTGTGGTCAGCTAGTCTGTACATAGTCTGTCTCTGTCTCTCTGTCTCTGTCTGTCTCTCACTCTCTCTGTCTCTGTCTCTGTCTCTCTGTCTCTCTCTCTCTGTCTCTCTCTCTGTCTGTCTCTCACTCTCTCTGTCTCTGTCTCTCTCTCTCTGTCTCTCTGTCTCTCTCTCTCTGTCTCTCTCTCTGTCTGTCTCTCACTCTCTCTGTCCCTCTCTCTCTGTCCCTCTCTCTCTGTCTGTCTGTCTCTCACTCTCTGTCTCTCTCTCTCTGTCTCTCACTCTCTCTGTCTCTCTCTCAATCAGTCGCTGTGATCTCTTCATGTTCTTCATGTCCTCCTCTGGCGTCCTCTTTGCCTGCTTTAGATGTAATGCAGCGTGAGCCTTCATGATGGTACAGAGGAAACTAGATGTGTGTGTGATCACTGGGAGATAACCCCCCCACTGCATCTGGAACCAGTCTGAAACAGTTTCTGAAGTGACGGAGGGTTTTATGTCTTTCTTTGTCTTTGTCCCCTCGTCTGTTTCTGTTTCCACTTTCAGACAGAAATACCAGTCCATTATTTTCCTCCTGTCCATGACACAAACACACACACACACACACACACACACACACGATACAACTGTATTCAGTGATTAAAGGACCTTTTCCAAAGAGCACACTGAGTAACGTCATCAACAGGAGCATTGATGTGTCCACTGTTGCTGAAGGTTCGATAATCGTACGTTGTTGTATCAGAATAAGAAACGCAGCTCTGAGCAGCACCAACAGTTGACTTGACTTCTCTTATTTTGTCGTGAAGTGAATTCGTCTGACCCCTCAGCTGTCTCTCAATAGGAAGGCGTGTCAGGCACTTTATAATTCTTCTTGTGGCGGGCGGACCATCTGTATACCACTCGTACGACGGGTCCGGACCACCGTAAAATTATTACAACATATTGTATATTTCAGTTTTATTACTACACACAAACAGCCGAGTGTCTTCAGTCTCAGGAGTTAGTCATCTTCATATCTACCGTGTTTCTTTTGCAGCTCTGACTGGACTGTTGATAACATGTTTTCATTTAAACACTGACCATGTCTCCTGCTGGTGAACATATCTTAACCCTGGTGCTCCTGGTGCACAGTCCGGACCTGGTCCGGACAAATTCTCCTAAATGACTCGTACTGAGACCCGAAGTAGATTCAGTAGGATGAGTCTCATTATCGAGGAATTTAGGTGATATAATTTCCAGATGTAAGTTTGGTAATAATGTAGTGATCATTCATACACTTGGCTTGTAGGATCAGCTGGACCATCATGCGTAGCTCTGGATGGGACAGGTTGTCATGGAGACAGTGACCTCAATGTCCAGTGGCAGCCGTGATGGTGAAGATGATGGTGATGATGGCAGAAGTGTTGATGTTAATGACAGATATCAGAACATGATCTGATGAGCCTTCATGGCTCCGAGTTCACAGTCAGACCTGCTGCTTTGAGTCTCTGTATTTTATGTTAATAATAATAATAATCATCTTACGTTATGTTCTCCTTCTGTCTCTCTTTCCTTCATCTCTGTTCTTTTATAAAACGTTTCAGTCACTGGAGCTCTCAATCATACTTAGAACAAGTATTTAGATCCTTCGTTTATCGCTTCGTCCCTGTTTGTCTAATTATCGATGTACATTCAGTTGTTAAATATATTAGACTGTTGATCATTTCACGTTAACTGCTAAATAAAACTAACTGTTAATAAAAATAGATTTTTTTTTGGCAGAAAAACACGTCACTGAGTAAACCGAGGATTTAATGAAGAAGAATGAATAATGGATCAGATGGAGGGTAAATCCTTGTCTCTGATTGGCTGTTCCTGCTCCGATCACACGTGATTAATCATGTGATCGCTTGCTCTTAAAGTTTGCTTGTCCGTCAGGGGCGTTTAACTTGTTTTGTATTGCTCACATTAGATTCGTAGTTATGGACAGAAGGAGTCTGAAGATGGACTCAAACACAGAAGGCTCAATTCAGTTTAACAAAAGTGAAGTTTAAGATATTACCAAGTGCTGTGTTATTCACCTCCATCCAGAATATTGATCTGAGAGAAAATAGTGACGTGCTCTTCTCCTCTGACTCTGAACCTGTTCGTCTGATTCACAGCAGCAACACAGCGTTTGTAGTTCTGAGAGACTGCTTGAGTTTCTTCAGTGTGAAGTCGGCTGTTAGTCGGTAAGAAGATGAATCATATTTGTAAGAAATAATTCAAGTTGTTGTTGAGTGTGTGGAAAATCAGACACACACACACACACACACACACACACACTGTGTCTCAGTAACAATAACAGGCAGACATGGAGCAGGACGGTCCAGATCCAGAGGTTTATTATCACACAGATAAAGAGAGGACAGGAGACAGGAAGGAGAGAGAGGCAGTGCGAGGACGGGAGGATGCAGTGAACACAGTGAAGACAATAAAAACAAAAACACGTCCGTCCTGATTGTCCTGTCAGTCCTGCTGTATCTTCACCACACAAAGGCAAGTCTTTGCTTTGTCACCTATTCATTGTCTCAGACAGAGGAAATAAAAAAGCCCATCGATTAAACCTTTTCTAAAGTTCCACTGTCTCCGAATGAACTCACCAAACAATGGTACTTCTTCTCCAGCGTAAATCATTTCGACTGATGTTTTTTATTTATTTATTTTCCTTTTGTTTTCCTGACTGATGATGACAGTAATCATGTCCCTGGGAGAGGAGGAGGGAGGAGGGGGACAGGACTTCAGAATCAAACCTTCTCCTTTAAAACGTTTCTATTTTTACCTGCTAAAAGCTCTTCTTTTTCTTCTTCTTGTCTAGCTTGTCTACTCTAAAACATTTCACGTTGTGACAGAGCTACACTATGCAGACTGGGTTGGCTCTAATCAAGTAACACACCGGCTCTGGAAAGAAAAGGAAACGCTAAAAAGATGTATTTTTCTCTCTTTATCTCTGTACGAGACAAGAAGGCATCTGCAGCAAATGTTGATTAAAGGTACAAGCCGTGCTTAAAGGGAAAGCTTTCAGTCGCAGTCCATGCTTTTCGTGGTCGCAGGAAAACATCCCTCACGTTCTTTTAGATGT
This sequence comes from Enoplosus armatus, assembly GCF_043641665.1. Classification (NCBI taxonomy): domain Eukaryota; kingdom Metazoa; phylum Chordata; class Actinopteri; order Centrarchiformes; family Enoplosidae; genus Enoplosus; species Enoplosus armatus. The sequence continues at coordinate 28,121,494 of NC_092182.1, read as the reverse complement.
GTTTCTGCAGCCTTTGTCTTCTAACTTCATCTCAAACGCAGTTTCCTGACTCAGACGTTGAGGCGGTATCCGCAGTATCTGCAGCTTCTCCCAGACTTCCTGCTATTTTTGGTCTGTTTTCGTTCTGGCAGGTTTGTACTTGCACTGTCCTGCCTGCGCCTGTAAGCACCTACCCTGTCAGTCTGTTTGAGCCCGTCCTGTCACAGTGCATTGGGTCATGGCTGTAGGGCTTAGTGGGCAGACCTGGGCAAACAATAATATATGTACATTTGGTTTTCAACGGTATTCAATCTCTTAAAATTGCACTTGATCTGTTGTGTCAGGCAGCTGAGAAGCCTCAAAGCCGTACAAAGAAGATAACTTATAAAAGCTCTTAGTCAGTATTGGATCACTGGTTTGCTCAGGTCTAGTGCTGGGTGCAGTGGGAGGTGGTGAGGAAGGAAGTGAGTGAGAGGTGATGATAGTGCCAGTCTGTGTCTCTCTCGGAGTCCCGTTGCTATGGCAACATGATGGGAGTGTCTGAGAACACCGACATGATGGAGTCTGTCTCCTCTGCCCTCTGCTGCGGCTGGTTGTGGAGCTTTGAGTGCTGCTCTGCCCCTAGCAATAACCCTGGCCCCAAATGTCCATGCACTGCCCCAGCTCCCGGCCCCGCCCTGAGTCTGCCGTTCTGCTGCTCTTTGATTGGCTCCAGAAAGACCACATGCTTGTTGGTACTGACCTTGCGGCCCGGGCCCTCGGTTGTCGCCGGCGGGGTCGGGGTGAGGATGGAGGATTGGGCGCTCCCTGCCCCGGCCTCGTTCCCCTGGCTCGGGGTGGCCGGGGTCGAGGACTTAGGACAGGGTGGGCAGCGGCAGGGCGTCAGGTAGAGGTACATGAGGACCAGCACCAGGCTCACCACACAGCCCAGCAGGGTGGTGAATCCGGTGTTGAAGGACTCATGAGGCCCGCTGTCATGGTGCAGCACCACGGTCACGTTGACCTCCCACGTGTCATTGCGCCGCTGCTGTTGATCCAGTGCCATACACCAGTAGATACCAGTATCCTCTACACGTGCTGCCACAATCTCCAAGCTACCGTTGGTGTACATCTTTAATGATCCGTTGTTTCCTGGCGGTGCCACGTACTCCTGATTCGGTGACACCCAGAGAAAGGTCACATGCTGTCCAGTAAGTGTGGTCACACAGTGCAGCAGCACTGCCTTTCCTGCATTCACTGAAACGCTGCTCTCCTGCTCTTTCAGCAGCCCACTCATCACAGTCATGTTGCATTTCTCAAAGTAGCGGTCATGTTGGAAGAAGCGCACAGTGCCCCTCTGTATCCCATAGACCAGGCAGGTGTGCTCCTGTCTGAAGTCTCTCACTGAGGCGAAGCCTTTCTGTTCCCAGTGCCGGAACAGACTGTACATCGGGCACTCACACAACAGGGAGTTGTTATGGAGGTAGAGTCCTCTCTGGACTGAAATGGGTAAGTTTGATATATCCTCCAGGGGTAGTTTGGGCAGGCGGTTTGAGGACAGGTCCAGCATGGACAGGTGAGGGTGGCTGTGCTCTTGGATGGAAAAGAAGGGGAAGTCAGTGAGACGGTTATGACTGAGGTAGGCCTTGCGGAGGCTGCCCAGTCCAGCTAGAGCTCTGTTCTCCACGTGGACAATACGGTTGTTATACAGCAGCAGTTCCTCCAATCCAGGCAAATCTAAGAAATAGTGCTGCTCCAAAACACGCAGCCGATTGGACGACAGGTCCAGGTGTCGGAGCAGAGTCCCAGAGGAGTTTTGAAATGCCCCCGGGTGAATAGTAGTCAGCTGGTTGTGAGTTAACCGTAATGTCTCCAATCGATAAAGTCCATCAAAACCGCCCCCCTCCAACTGCACAATCCGGTTATGGCTGAGATCCAGAGTGACAGCAGAGACGGGCATTTCTCTGGGGACCTGCTCCAGACCCACCGCAGTGCAGCTGAGGATGTCCGAGGCACAGAGGCATCTGCCTGCCTGGGAGGAGCCCTGAGACAGGCAGACGGTGGCCTGGACCGGGCTCAGCTGGGGGAGCTGGAGACAAACTAACAACACAACAACAGACCACCATGACGGTGATGCTGCTGTAACGGCGGGGGCCACCACACCCTGCAGGACACCCTTGTTTCCACCAGCATGTAACATGACCACCAGCAGACTGAGATCTGTCTATAGTCTCTTTATGTCTCCGTTACGTTCTCCTCTTTAGAGCAGCCGGGGTAAATGCTTTTTAAATCTATTTTTCACATCCTTCATGTGTGATTCATTACATTTTCACTTAATTTAACACATAAATGGACTCCTGACAAAATAACAAATGCGACCGTACAAACTTGTTTTTCATTTTTATCTTGTTCCAGTCCCTTTACACATTAAGTCTTTTCTCTTCTGCTAATGTTCCTGCCTCTGGCAAATATGCCCGTGTAAATGTTTAAATCCCTCACTCTGAGTCTCTGATCATTTTTAAGACAGAAAGCTTATTTGTTTTGCTGCTGTTTAAGCTACAGGGCACAGAATGTCACTGTAATGCATGCTCGCTGGGTTTCATGCTCCGAGGTGATCGTTTACTTTGTCTAACTCAGTTATTGTTGAATGAGGCGATTGCATCTGCATCCACCTGCCAACATGTCAGCCATCTGGAGAGCGCGAAGAGGAAAAGGAGAGTTGGCTACATTAAAAAAGGCATAGCGTTTGAGGTCCAGGTCCAGGTGTGCCCCTGTAAACAAACAAATTGTGTTCAGCAGGCTGGAAGAAAGCAGGTGGGACAACATCCAGCTGCGTTTGCTCTGGCATCACGGCATTAAAGGTGAAAAAGATCAATATTTCGGCAATAGGTTAAAAGATAAGGTGGATAGTGTTGGATAAAACAATGTGAATGAGCACAGTCAAAGTGTAGTTGCTTTAAAGCTCATTCAGATGTTCAGAAAGGTGGAAAAAAGAGGAGGCGCAGGTACGTTGTGGTATTAAAATACTCTCCTTTCTTGCCCTTTTTATTCCATCCAAGGAAAACGTAGTAAAAGCAGCGTTCAGCATGACTTCCTCTCTCCTCTTGGAAACCAACTTAGCCCATAACTGCACCTTAGTGCCTCCAGCACAGACCGAAGTCCCTCCTGATGGTTGGATCCTGAGTTTGCCTTTTAATTCCTTCTTCAAGCTTCAGGTGGACATTAAAATCATTTTCCAGTGAAG
>NC_092182.1:28073292-28113292 GCF_043641665.1 Enoplosus armatus | reverse complement strand
TCATGCCAACACACTGAGGCTAGCGCTAACAGGTACCAGGTCACGATATCATGCTAACACACTGAGGCTAAAGCTAACAGGTACCAGGTCACGATATCATGCTAACACACTGAGACTTGTGTTTTTATTTTCAAGTGCGCTTCAATATTTTAGAAAAGGATTTGAGGAATAACTGATGTGTTTGGAAAACGTAACGTTATCCAGCTTAAGTTTGGCCGGAGCTGCTGGGGTGTTAGCTCTCCAACTCTCTAACGACCCAACCGGTCAAAGCAGATGACCCCCCACCTACAGTCTGGTTCTGCTCGAGGTTTCTGCCTCTCAAAGGAAGGTCTTCCTGTCCTCTGTCTCCATAGTGCTTCTCATGGTGGGACCTGTTGGTCTCTGTAATAACATTAGAAAGAGTCGGTCTGGACCTGCTCTGTTTGTAAAGTGTCATGAGATGACTTTTCTTCTGATTTGGCGCTATATAAATACAACTGAATTGAACTGAATTAACTTCCCCAAACCAAACAGAGCCGCTAACATTAGCCTAAACTCTGAACTGACTGCTACACAGTGGATGTTCCAGTCCTGAACAGGTGATGTACCTGAACCTGGAACCCCACATGATGAACATGACATGTTCCAGGTGATAACAGCGGTTAGCTGTACGTCTCAGCTTTTATCAGGTGTGTGCCTGCTCGTGGTTGTGTATGTACGCCTTTCACATGTTGTGCTGAAGCTGAGAGAGATGGTGGGCGGGAGGAGACATTTTGCCTAACAGCATGTGTGTGTGTAATATACCTCTCTTTTTCCTTAGCTACAACCTTCAAGCACAACATCACAGGATGCTGTGAGCATCCTTGTAGAGCTCACAGTACATCACCCCTCACCCCTCTACAGCATCCCCCACCCCACCCCCCAAAAGAAAATGGGGGGGTGGGGGGGGGGGCACAGTATACCAAGTATAACCAGTATAACCAACACACCACTACACCACTGCTTGCTTCATAGCAGGCTGCCACTAAGATGAGTCCAAAAATAGTAAGAGAGACCGAGGGAGAGCAGAGTACAGTATCAGTCAGGAGAACAGACAAAAGGGAGAGCGAGAGCGAGTGGGAGTCAGGCCTTGTGGAAAGCCCCGCTATAAAAGATTGATGCAGAGAGGTCGGATTGAGTGGCGCTGCAGGGGAGGAGGGGGAGGGCGGGGGTTTGATTAGCACCGGTGATTGAACGCTGGATGGATCGGACAGAGGGAGAGTGATGGTTTTCACATGTAGAACAAGAAGAGACAGGTAAAGACAGATGGATAGAAGGTGAGAGCAGGAAGTGGAGGCTCAGGTCCGTGTTGGTGCTGTGAGGTTGAGAGTGACTGATTGCGTGGAAGGGAGCACACACAGAAAAAGGCAGTATTTCTTCGATTTCTTCTGATTCAGTTCCAAGAACAAATCCAGTGGTGACGCTACCAAGTGATGGGAGATGGTTTTATCTTCCTGTGGGTGCTCAGCATGTACAGAGCTGCTGTGGCCTGTTTGCCTGCTGCTGGGCACCACGAACATTCAAATCAAGTCCGGCGGAGGTTTGAGACTCATTCCAGCCAGATGTTGAAAAGGTGTCGTTTCATCCGTCCCTCCAAGACACATCTGTAATCTGTCCTGCTCCCACACTGTGTCTCACTGGTGATCGTCTCCTCTGTCTATGTGAGAACAGTAGCTTTAGTTTCAGTTTTACTGAAATGAGCCGTTTGTTGTCCGTCCCTTTTAAAGCAACAGGAGAAACAGCTCCAGTGATTGCTACACATACGATCAAATACAATCTGATCCCTGATCAGTTCTACACTGAATGATCTGTGTGGGCGAGAGAGCTGTGAAGACGATCATCATAACTACGATTCATTCATGTGTTTGTGTTAGCTGTTAGCTTGCTAGCTAAACTGTTGTAACTAAACTGCTAAAGGTCAGAAGCTCTTCTTCTGCTGTTTCTGTCAGTTACAGCTTCAGGTGCCTCAGCACCTCCTCCTGGACTGGAGGACTGACTGATTTACATGTAGCCCAGAAAACCATCTCTTTTGGCCATTTATCCTTTGCAGAGACAATGAATCATATCATGATTTGTTGCCTTTAGGTTCCATTCATAGAAATTGTACAAAAGGACGCTCGATATGCCGTGTTTTTCTGAGGTGAAATGTTGCTCTAATGCTGGAACATGAGCGTGACCTCCTCTAACAGTCTTTCTTCCTACACCTTCCCTTTACACCCCTTCTCTCTCAGGATATCTCGAGCCGCCTCCGTCCTGCTCTCTGACCCCTGTTTCCAGCTCCACTCCATCCAGCACCTGTTAGGAGAGGGAGGAGAGTCCTCCAGCTCCTCAGCAGCCGTCGCCTCCACCGCCCGTCCAGTCGTCGGGTCCTTGGGGTCGACCGTGGCCCCTCCGATCCCTTCAGCTGCTGGAAGCACAGGCTCTTCAGAACGCAAGCACTTCTCCCTGCACGCATGTGAGTGAAACACTGTGATGTATAAAGTCTTCAGCGTCTCAGAGGGAGCTGACTTCTGATTAATGTCCTCGAGTGATGTCACTGGAGTCAGCGTCTGTTGAAGACTACGAGTCTGAAAGTGAAAACAGTCTGTTGGTGTGGAGTTAAAGCAGAGAGCTGACCAGAGATCTGCAGCTGCTGCTCAGCTCTACTGCAGGCTGGAGGCTCCAGGCGACATTAGCTGCTACTAACATAACACACAGAGGGAGAGCTGCATTATGGGTAATGTAGGCTCCAGGTTTTGATGAGGAAGAAGAATGTGTGGAATAAAAGTGACGATATCTCTGGTTCCTTTTTTAGAAACTGTCCATCGTGAGTCTGACGGAGTTACAGCAGTCACATGATCAGTCTGTTTTCATGTGCCATGGAGATGCTGTGGATTTAGCAGAACTTCCTCAAGTACTTTGTAGCTAGATATTTTTATAGAGACCCAAAGATTATAGATCGTATATAAATATATATATTAATGTTTCAGTGAAACATCAGCTGCTGAGTTCCCATGTCTTAAAGGACACATCAGGACAGACAGTATCTCCTCTCAAAGTGAATCAGTAAAAGTTTGGCTGAGTCTGCGCCTTGTAAACAGGCCCGTTATGTTCTTAATGTGATTTAGACTTCACTTTAATTTGATTTATCACAGCCACAGTGCTCTCCTTTGTTATGAGCCTCATGCTGTCTCTGTTGTATGTTTGTTTTCTTTATGCTGCTGTACTTCAGGCAACAAGTAAAGGAAGGAACAGAGCACAGAGATCAGGTAGCTACTGGAAATCAATCTCGACATGTCCTTTGGCACATGTATATATATATATATATATATATATATATATGTATGTATATATAACACGTATGGGAGGGCCAGGTGATGTGGCTGAAAAACGTTGAGACGGTTGAGCAGAATAATAAACCTGCACCACTGTAATACAGCCACACAGCTACAGACTGTGATGAGTCGATAAGTGGAGCAATGATCAGACAGTTGCTGAACGTACGTGACACTAAAGCAGAAGTCTGTTGGTTCCACTGATTCTTACATGAAACCCAAAGTTTCAGCCCCGACAGATCTGACGGACATGTGATTAGGCTTCATGGAGTTCAATAGAGTTTCACTTTGCACGTAAATTCAGACAAAACAGAGAGCTGTCTCAGCCTGCCAGACAGAGTGGAGGGAAACAACACACATATACACACATATCAACTGACTGGTGTATTATGGAAAAACATGCAGACAATACGTTGATTCAGCTCAGTTTCTGGAAACTTCCGTTTTGAATAATCTGAATAACAACAACTCTGAATATTGATATTATCTGTCAGTGTGTAGCTCTGGTGTGTTATTAATGTGTGTGTGTGTCGCTGTTTCTGCTGGTGCAGCAGAAGGCTAGCTGCCCCGGAGTTGAGCTGTCGCCACAGGGGATGGCCTGGTCGCCACGACATCCTCCTCCGTTGCCATGGGAACACAAGCCGTTTCCATGACCACCTTGGGTTGCATCATCTGCAGGATTAGCTGTGTCTGTGTGTCTGTCTGTGGAGGTCATACTGGACTGATTTCTCGTGCTTTTGTCAGTTTGCATGAATCCCCTTATTTAGCATTTATAATCTCTATGTAAACTCTCCAATGTAGTAAAAGGGTGTATTTTAAATGTTTATTATATCACAGCTATATTTACTAGGTACTTTACAGGTTAAGAATTCACATGAAACACATCAGTGTTAACAGTTTATAAATGAGTCATGGTTTCAGATGAAACTGCCCAAAAGTATATAAAGCAGTTAAACAGCAGCTACAACAATAATATATGGAGGCAGTTTGTTTTGCTGGTAAAACCTCTGACTTGTAATTGAGCATTTAAACTCTACATATGAGCAGTGCCAACTGCTGGTTGGCAGCCATGTTTGTTGGCGTGATTTGCAGGTGGTCTACCTGCAGAGCTCCAGTGGTTCGGTGTGTTGTCTGCTGGATTCACTCCGTCGTCAGGGTTACGCTACTTCCTGACTGTCAGAGATTAAAACATCTGTGCCAGTTGGTGGAAACAACCTTCATGTTGGTTTGTCTTTGTAGGCGTCAGCGCACGCTCAGGTGAACTGACCAGGTGAGACAGTAGCTCTCACCTGTGTGTGTGTGTGTGTGTGTGTGTGTGTGAGTAAATGTCCTCCTCCTTCATTAGATAACTTTGATTTGATGAAGAGGAGAAACCAACGCTTCATACCTGTCCTCACTCGGCTCTGTGGGTGTCATTTCAATGTTTCTATCACACAGGAACAGCTTTGTGCCTGTGTGTACATCTGTGTGTGTTTATGGGATGTAATGTGTCGGTGTCGCTTCTCTATCTGACACCTTTTGAAACACTTAACGACACTTCAGCTTCAGGGTTGAAGTTATTTCTGTCGTTGCATTTATCTGCGTGCATTGTCATCTGGGACTGTGATTTGAAGTCCCTCCTGCTGCCACTTGTCTTTGGCCTTTCCTCCGTCCTGCATTTGTCATTTAATGTCTTTGTCCTTTTGCTTTGCTGCCCAGAGACCAGAATGTGTTTTCCTTTTGGTCTATTTTAGTGCAGCCTTTCTTTTAACTCTTCTCTCACTTTTGGACCGACAGCGTGTTCTTAAAGTTGAAGTGTGTGAGTATAAAAGTCGTGTACAATTAAAACATGTAGTGTGAGTTAACCCAACGTACAGCGTTAATAAAAACATGGAGTCTGCTCAGCTGCAGCTTTAGGCCTCTGGATGGGTGTTTCCCACGGCAACGGTTGACTGACATCGGAAAGCTAGGAGCTCACGTAGTGTTGGCTCTCAACAGTTAGAGATTGAAGACATTCAATTTTATTTTCAATTCAATTTTATTTATATAGCGCCAAATCACAACAAAAGTCATCTCATGACACTTACAAAATAGAGCAGGTCTAGACCGACTCTTTATAATGTTATTATAGAGACCAACAGTTCCCACCATGAGCAAGCACTTTGGCGACAGTGGCAAGGAAAAACTTCCTTTTAAGAGGCAGAAACCTCGAGCAGAACCAGACTCTAGGTGGGCGGTCATCTGCTTTGACCGGTTGGGTTTGAGAGAGAGAGAGGGAGAGAGAGAGAGAGAGAGACATAGAGAGGGAGGGAGAAAGAGAGAGGGGGAGAGACAGACAGACAGAAAGAGACAGAGAGTGAGAGATAGACGTAGAGACACAGATAGACAGACAGATAGACAGACAGGCAGAGATGTATGGCAGCACTAGCAGTAGAAATAGCAGCTATAGTTATAATAATACTGGAAATTTGACTGATAATAGTAGTTACAGTTGTGATAGTAGCTGAGATTAATAATAGCAATAACAGCATTAATAGTAACAGAACTATGACTAATAATAATAACTGTAGTGATGAGAGTCAGGCAGGCCCATGGCAGCAGCAGCCAGGCGTACCAGGACCACGATCCACAGGAACCTGTGAGACGACAAAGCACAAAGAAACTCCGGGAAGATATAAAGTTAGTAACATGCATTGGACTGTGATGAATGTTAAAGATGGAGAGGGAGAGGAGGAAAGCTCACTGCATCATGGGAAGTCTCCCCCAGCAGTCTAGGCCTATAGCAGCATAACTAGGGGGCTGGTCCAGGCAGGCCTGAGCCAGCCCTAACTATAAGCGTTATCAAAAAGCAAAGTTTTAAGCCTCCTCTTAAAAGTAGAGAGTGTGTCTGCCTCCCGGACCCAAACTGGGAGCCGATTCCACAGGAGAGGAGCTTGATAGCTGAAGGCTCTGGCTCCTGTTCTGTTTTTGGAGACTCTAGGAACCACAAGCAACCCTGCATTCTGTGAGCGCAGTGCTCTAGTGGGGTAACAGGGTACTATGAGCTCTTTAAGATATGATGGTGCCTGACCAGTAAGAGCTTTGTAATTTAGGAGTAGGATTTTAAACTCTATTCTAGTTTTTCCAGGGAGCCAGTGCAGCAAAGCTAACACAGGAGAAATATGATCTCTTTTCCTGGTTCCTGTAAGTACACGTGCTGCAGCATTCTGGATCAGCTGAAGAGTCCTCAGGGACTTATTGGGACAGCCTGATAATAAGGAATTGCAATAATCCAGCCTAGACGTGACAAATGCATGGACTCATTTTTCTGCATGAGTTTGAGACAGGATCTTCCTGATTTTTGCAATGTTACGGAGGTGAAAGAAGGCAGTCCTTGAAGTTTGTTTTATGTGGGAGTTAAAGGACATGTCCTGATCAAAGACAACTCCGAGATTCCTCACGGTGGCGCTGGAGGCCAGGGCAATGCCATCTAGGGTAACAATATCCTTAGATACTGTGTTTCTGAGGTGTTCAGGGCCAAGAACAATAACTTCTGTCTTGTCTGAGTTCAACATCAGATAATTACAGGTCATCCAGGTCTTTATGTCCTTAAGGCATGCTTGGAGCTTGGCTAACTGATGAGGTTCTTCTGGCTTGATCGATAAATATAGCTGGGTATCATCCGCATAGCAATGAAAACGTATGGAGTGTTTTCTAATGATATCTCCTAAAGGAAGCATATATATGGTGAATAGTATTGGTCCAAGCACAGAACCTTGTGGAACTCCATGACTGACTTTGGCGTACATGGAGGATTCATCGTTAACATGTACAAACTGAGATCGATCTGATAAATACGACTTAAACCAGCTTAGTGCGGTTCCTTTGATGCCAATTAAATGTTCCAGTCTCTGTAATAGGATATGATGGTCAATGGTGTCGAATGCAGCACTAAGATCTAACAAAACAAGTACAGAGACAAGTCCCTTTTCTGATGCAGTTAGAAGGTTATTTGTTACATCTGGGACATCTGTCCCTTTACAACATTCAGCATGAGGGAGGACCCGTTGTGTTGTTAGGTTTATGTTTCAGGTAGCCTAGCTTGCTAACATTAGCACTGGTTCATGTTATTATTTCATGTCCAAAAAAACCCCACAGAATGTCCTGCTGTTATCACTGAACTCATTTCAGAATCAGAAATACTTTATTGTTCCCCGGGGGGAAATTGTACAGTACCGGTGCTCCCATTCAAGAGTAGAAAGTAGCATAAATGTAGAAATAAAAGTATGTTCAAAATATAAAAATAAGAAATAGAAAATAAAAATATACACATTTACAATATTTAAGTGAGAAATAAAAGTGAAAAATATATTCACCAGTGAACCTCTAGGCCTTATGGGAAATGGTGTTTGTTAAAGGACGCTAATAAACACAAATATTGAATAAACAACGATATTTAATTGTTTTTCTAATAATGGCCGTCCTCTAAACAACTGAAGCCACACAACATACTGTTGAGAAAGACTCTGTTCCGAGGCTGGATTTTTTTAGTTATTATAATTGCTACAAATGTCAATGGGGTTTTGAATGAGGTTTTCTGTGGAACAGGAGTTCCGGTTTTACTCGTTATGTTTCTCCTCACAGCCAATGAGCACTCATCATCCAGCTGCTGTCAGATTAAATCAGCGTCAGGCCTGAAGACGATGTGACTCGTGTGTGTGACGTGTCTGTTTATTGTTCCTCTGAAGAAGGCCAGAGTCTGCTCTGTGACATAATGTCAGAGTGAGGAGGCACCACGGGAAGGAATCCGTTAACTGTCTTTAATGTTCAAGGATATGTTGGGGTGTGTGTGTGTGTGTGGTTTGTTTTAATGCGTGTGTGTTGGTTGAAGCACTGAAATCCCTGCAGCCTTGAATGTATTATGGATGAGATTCTCTGGTGTAGAAGCACAGCGTTTCTTTAGAAGCTAAAGAGAAAGAGAGGCAAACGAGAATGAGGCTGTATTCTCTCACTCTCATTAGCATCCGACATGTTTTATTTTTCCTGTGGAGTCTGCAGAGGATTTATTTACCCAAATAAAAGCTACAGATCAGGAAAGCTGGAATACAGAGTGCAGCATGTTGTACATTTAGTGGCCATCAGCTCTCGTCCTCGGGGAGACGAGCAGAGCTGTTTGTCATTTGTTTCTGTGCTGTTGTTGTTGTTTGGCGTACATTTCCATTATTTCCGTGTGATGCTATTTGCCACTTCTACTCCACTACATTGTTCAGATATGTGTAGCCAATAGTTCATAAATAAAACCTGATAAGTTTATAAAATCCAAGACTTTGGGCCTCATGCAAAAGCATTGTTGTATTCTCATTAATCAGTAGTTCTGCATTTTACTGCATACTATTGAATCTGTAGCTGTAACTGCAGAGGGAAAAAAATGCTAAAGAAACAGGCCCAACAATGGCTCATAACAGTGTACATCCTCCGTCTGACCCGGAGGAGTAAATGAGAAGGAGTTGGTGTTAATGAATGGACGTTGCAGGAAAACAGATGACCTCCATGCAGATACTGTGTCTGCACACACATGCTCATACTTACAAGCTCTAATAATAATAAATGACTTAGCCTTGGGGTACCACATGAAGGTCCAGGCCTGACACACAGAAACGCAGACTAAGGAGCAGTTTAAGAAGCTTCACCAGTTTCTACAAGAGGAAGAGGAGGCCAGGATGGCTGCACTGAGGGAGGAAGAGGAGCAGAAGAGCCAGATGATGAAGGAGAAGATGGAGGCTCTGAGCAGAGAGATAGCAGCTCTTTCAGACACAGTCAGAGCCACAGAGGAGGAGCTGAGAGCTGAAGACGGCTCCTTCCTGCACAACTACAAGGCTGCAGTGGAAAGAGTCCAGCAGCGCCCCCTGCTGGATGATCCACAGCTGCCCTCAGGAGCTCTGATAGACCAGGCCAAACACCTGGGCAACCTGACCTTCAACATCTGGAACAAGATGAAGGAGATGGTCTCCTACACTCCTGTGATTCTGGACCCAAACACTGCTGATCCAGTCCTCAGCCTGTCTGAAGACCTGATCAGTGTGAGACGAGGAGAGACAGCAGCTTCCTGACAATCCAGAGAGGATTTATGGATACTGGTCTGTCCTGGGCTCTGAGAGCTTTAACTCAGGGACTCACAGCTGGGACGTCGAGGTTGGAGACAGTACAGACTGGTTCCTGGGTGTGTTAGCAGAGTCTGTCCAGAGGAAGGGACTCATGCTGTCTGGATTATGGAGAATATGGTTCATTAGAGGTGAATACTCAGCTTGGTCACCACCAGGTTCACACACTGGTCTCCAAGTGCAGAAGAAGGTCCAGGGGATCAGAGTGAATCCGGACTGGAACAGAGGAAAGCTGTCGTTCTCTGATCCTGATACTAACACACACATACACACCTTCACACACACTTTCACTGAGAGGATGTTTCCAATCATTCTCACTGAGGATGAAGTGAGGATGAAGATCTCACCAGTGAAGGTCTGTGTGACAGTGGAACAGAGCAGTTAGAGATGAAGAGGATGATTATATTCCTGATGTTGTTTGTCTCTTCTAAAGTTGATCCTGTCCTCCTGCTGTCTCTTTATTCGTTGAGGTTGAACTTAAAATTGAATCTAAATAGAAACGTGGTCAGATCTTTCAAAGGGAGTGTTTTTGTACGTTCATGTTTTCATTCCCAAAGCTGCTAGAATCAATTTCAAACCAGTGACTTGAGACTGAAAATCTTCCACATTTCATCGGTCTGACTGCATTTGCGTCTGCTACTCGTCTGCCACTCAAGAGCAAAATACATGGATCCGTCCGCGCCTTCATCTGTAAAATGTGACATTTACAGAGGCTCATGTGCATCTGACTGCATTCTGGAGCACCTTGTTACCAGCCTGACGGCGTCCGTCTGTCCGCAGATTCTGTCAACATGATAGCGTCACAACTGTGAAGATGCAGTCACAAAACTTTACAGGTGTGTAGTTGAGATCAAAATCATGGCAGAATTCCAAGATGGGTGTGTCCGAGCAAGGGCGCCGGAGGTAGGAAGTAGGGAAGGGGCCATTGGCCCCACACTTTCAGCCCACATTGGTTTTAAGTCACGGATCACTCAACATGTTGACGGGTGTCGCGGCTGCTGTGGTCCCATCACAAGATGGTCTTTAGTGTTTGAATCCGATTTTATTGTCCAGATTTCCACATTGAGTTTGTTTGTTTCGTTTAAAAGCTGCGGAACCTCTCTCTTCATCATTCTGTTATTATCTGTTTCTACATGTGCTTCCACAGAACTGATTTCCCTCTGCTTACTCTGGTTTTATCCATCTACACGTCTCTCTCTTTTTTTGTCTCCCTCCCTCTCTCCCCCTTCGCCTTCCCCTCCATATTCCTCCAAATATCATGTGTAGTGATTGTAATCTCTCACTGCAGACCAACATGGCAGCTGTCCAACAAGCCAATATCACAGCCCAGACGGGGTGCTACCACTCCTATGCTGAAAGAGGATCTGTCTGATTGCAGGAGGAGGAACGGAGGAGGAAGGGGGGGTTATAGGGGGAGAAAATGGAAAGACAAATCGAAAGCCATCAAGTGAGAGAAAGAGGACTGTAACAGAGGAACAAAAGCTCTGTTTGGTGACTGCATGTTTCACACTCAGTTAATTAGCAAAAGGTTTATGACTGATGAAGACATGAAAAGACAGTAATGGTGATTATGTCCTCACCAGTTTTCGTCCTCTGACCTGTTCTTCATTACCACATGTTGGTACCTGGAGCTTTAGGAAGAATGTCGCAAGGGGAGAGAATTAAGAATATAAAGCTATATTTCAGACTATATTTGTAGACATTTAGTCTCTAAATGTCTCCATTACAGCAGCTGAATCAGCTGTTAGCAGCTCTTGTCTGTCCTCATGGATGGACAGACGACTATCACTGATCACTGTGGAGGTTTCTTCTGACGGACATCAGAGATGATGATCTCCTCTGGAAGTGGAAGTCACACTCACTGATCCAACATGTGTTTCATGTCTGTGTGTTCAGATCTGACTGAGTTATGACTCTGAGAAGGAGAGTGACATTTTTGACTCAAATTCACCTCTTTGCCTCCCCTTCAGCTCTACGGCGCCCCCCTGAGGAGGCTTTTGTCTTTCTCTGTTGTCTTCGTCCTGCTGAATGTCTCCATGTTTATTACAGACCAGATCCTGTCATTTCAGCAGGATTAAAATGAGGTCCTGAATGAAGGGTTAAATTACTGACTTCATCCACACCTCCCCCCGTGAGGTTCATCCTGTCTGAATGAAAGAGTCTACAGCCATGCTAGCAGCTCTGTGAGGCTGTACTGAGACACAGCAGCGTCAATATGAGTTAATATGATTTCTCTTCTGGGAACCACGAGTGTCTGTACAGAATTTTGTGCCAACCCATCTGGTAGATGTTGAGCTATTTCTCAGGATAAATGAAAACTTTGACCTCATGAAAGTCAGCAGGGTTCATCCTCCGGGGTCCATGAATGTGTTTACAACAT
Organism: Enoplosus armatus; assembly: GCF_043641665.1. NCBI lineage: Eukaryota > Metazoa > Chordata > Actinopteri > Centrarchiformes > Enoplosidae > Enoplosus > Enoplosus armatus. The sequence continues at coordinate 28,101,461 of NC_092182.1, read as the reverse complement.
TTCATGGTAATCCATCCAATAGTTGCTGAGATATTTCAGTCAAGTCGTGGACCAGCTGATAGACATTACCTGCTCTAGTTTTAATCCTTGTAAAAAGTGGAGTTGGCAGTGAGAGAGAAAAGAGGTGGAGAAGAGAAGAAAGAATGAGGAAGAGTTGAAAACCATCAGATGATGATTTGGCTGACGAGAACAAATGGGAAGCCTCAACATTCATTGCAGGAATGTTGCATCATGTCTGAGTTAATTGATGCAGATAAATGGTGCTACTGTGTTCAGAGCAGCTGTGTGCTTCACTGGACGGCTAACATCAGTCTGTCTCACATGCTGACTCTGTATTCCTGGATGGGATCATCACCTGTGCTCTCACTGACCGCCTCTCTCAGAATAACAAAACATTAATAAGTGGTGATTGGTTGTTTTGTCATTCACGTAATATTCACACGTTATTTATTTATATATGAACCATCATACTGTGCTGTAAAGGTTCTGCCAGGTTTCCCCATAACAAATGGCCTACAGGTGACTCTGTATGCTCAGTCATAATGAGCCAATATGCATCATCCAGATTTGGAAAGGGCACATTTTGTTTATGCAACAGTTTCCTTAAAATAGTTCATTTACAGTTGATACCATATATTTAAACACACCGAGGCTGAAGACATTCAAACTCAATTTCTCACTAGTCTTAAAGAAAGAAAAACCCACAATGGTCACTGAAATAACTTGAAACTGACAAAAGTAATAATAAATAAAAATTTACTGAAAATCAACTAATGAAAATCAGACATTGCTTTTGAATTGTGGTTCAACAGAATCATTTAAAAAACAAACTAATGAAACTGGCCTGGACAAAAATGATGGTACCCTTAACTTAATATTTTGCTGCACAACCTTTTGAGGCAATCACTGCAATCAAGCGATTTCTGTAAATCTCAATGAGACTTCTGCACCTGTCGACAGTCAGGTTTGTGGGCCTCCTGAGTCGAACACGCCTTTTCAGTTCAGTCCACAAATTCTCGATTGGATTCAGGTCAGGGCTTTGTGATGGCCGCTCTGACACTTTTACCTTGTTGTCTGTCAGCCATTTTGTCTTGGGCCGTATGCTTTGGATCGGTGTCCAAAGCATACCTACCCATTCCTACCCAGTTACGACCGAGCTTCAAATTTCTAGCTGATGTCTTGAGATGTTGCTTCAGTATTTTCAGGTAATCCTCCTTTCTCATGATGCCATCTATTTTCTGGGGTGCACCAGTCCCATTTGTAGCAAAACAACCCCACAACATAACGCTGCCACCACTGAGCTTCACAGTTGGGAAGATGTTATTGGGAAGGAAAGCCTCGCCCTTTTTCCTCCACACATAGCGCTGATTTTCCGTGCCAATGTTCGTTCAGCCCTCTCCTTCTTCCTGAACGATTCCGTGTCTGTGTGGTTCCAAGATTTTCATACATGCGTACAGTATTTTGCGCAGATGCTCGTGGGACCTTCAGTTGCTTGGAAATCGCTCCTAGGGATGAACTAGACTTGTGGAGGACCACAATTCTTATTCCGAGGTCTTGGCTAAGTTGCTTGGATTTTCCCATGATGTCAACTGCAAAGACGCACTGACTTAAAAATCTGTTCTTGTAAATAAAAGCTGAAATAAATTTCTACCTTGGCTATTATTTTGAAATGCTCTTTTAAGGAAAGTAGATGCCCTATTGACTAAACACAAGAAATGTATGCTAACATGAAAAATTGTATTTGAATGTCTTAACCTTAGGTGTATTTAAATATATGGCAGTGGTAACCCTGAAAACTTCTGTTGCCCAAAATAGATCCAAAGAGATTTAAATGCAAAACAAGACAACAAATCAAACAAGAGTCTGCAGCCATGCTAGTAGATCTGTACTTGGACACAGTGATGATGCTAGCATGCTGATGTTTAGCAGGTATAATGTTCGCCATCTTAGTGTGCGTTAGCATGCTAACATTCGCTAATTAGCAGTAAACACAGAGGCTGATGAACGTCATCAGTTCTGCAGGTATTTGGTGATAAACCAAAGTATTGGACACATGAACATGTTGACCTGATGATAGCGCTAGATGAAGAGTCAGAATTTCAGTCTGGATCAGACAGACTGACGGATGATGAATCTTGTTTTTACGTCAGATTTTCAGCAGCTCAAATATTAACGTGTATTATGCAGAGTGTGAAAACAGTGTGAGTTCTCTGAAGCTTCTGGTCAAACGTGATTTTTTTGAGACAGACTCAATCTGACTCATGTCTCAGTCTCTCTGTTAGTCTTGTTCTCTGTTTTCCAGTCTAACGTGTCTTAATGGTTCTGGTTTAGAGTTGGAATGGAAGTCATGTGCTTATATCTGTGAGTCAGACGTTGGGAGCTCTTTCCTTGAATAACATCTCTGATACACATGGACAAGGCTGCAGTCTGTATCTGTGACCTGCCCAGCTTGTGGATGAATACATTCATATACAGCTGAATGAGGCTGTGAACAGAGTGAGTGGGTTGGCAAAGTGAACCGGGAACACATCAGTGATGGATGTTGTTCCTGAGCTGAAATAAGTCGCAGCAGTGTCCTGGTTTTTATCAGTGAGCAGCTCAGACTCAGTCTGTGGACAGGGAGGCTTTTCTTCTCTGTTTAATATTAAGCTTAAAATTTAAATAGATATTATTTTCTTTTAGCTCTGCACCTCCTTAGTAGCCTTATTAAAAAGGGGGGTTCTTCATTGAAATCCACATGACTCTACATAACATGTCCTTTATGACCCGACTTCCAACTGTGTTCCCAGGCTAGATGGGATCTGTATCTTCTGCTTTGGGGTCTCCTTTCTGTTCCTACAAAGACCCATGACTTTAGACCCACATCCAGACTGTAGAAGATTTCGACCCTGAAAAATGACCAACAGAATATCAGGTTCAAATGTATTAATCCTTAAAAACATGGACATTACAGAGCTCCCTAATCAACCAACACTGATCACCAGAACATTGGAAATAATTACCTACAAAATAAAACCATAGCTAAAAAACAACATCAAACTATATTCCATAATAAAACTGTTTGAAAGAAGCATCCAGACAACAAATAAAAGCAGACTACATCCTCCTCACAGAGTTCTGGTTGTACTGTCATATCCCCCGCGGGATAAAAAACAGAGAATAGATATTTAAATATCTATTTTAATAAGTGAATCTTCAGTCCTGTCAGCCTGAATCCTCGTGAATCCTGCAGTGAGTGTTTTCGGCAGCGAGCTCATATCTCTGGTCAGTTGTGTGTTTAAAAAGCAGCAGCATGGTTCTGTGTTGACAGGGGAAACGCAGTCAGTAATGTTACAGATTGTTGTGGAGGATTTTCTCTGAGAGCCTTGCTGCCTTTTCCTGGGGATCAGTCTAATAACTGGCAACACTTGCCCTCTGCAGGCATTATGATGTTATGATTCGTGGCTGGTTTACATCTGCTTTGTGCCTGACTTTTACTAACGTTAGCTTAGCCTCATAGCCTCAGGACTTTCTCCTTTACTTTGTGTCTCCACACCAGCGACATCTTGTCACCTGGCTTATCCACAGCAGCTCTTTATGTTTCAGGGGGTTGTGACTGTTTTCTCGTTTTCTGTGCCACCTCGATCCATCCGTCAGGGAGGTTAGGGTGGGTCCTTCCAACTACAATACTGACCAGTGTCTGGCAGAGAATTGGGCAATGTTTCCCCCATGTCCTCCATTCCTGCTTTCTCCATTGAAAGCTTAAAGTGGGCTCTTTATTGTGGTCCTTCCGCTTCCTGTCTTTATACCAGCTTGAGGTTAGCGCAACTGTTAAAGGCTGGTTGGACAAAGTGCTTTCAGTTTGATTGCAGCTGCAGAAGATGTCCTTTATTGGTCCTTTGTACTACAGGGATGCTATTCTGAACAGAATCAGATACTGTGTGTTCTACAAATAATGATTGATGATGATGATTATTTGCATTGCTTTGTGTAATTGGATAGCAGGGGCACACTTTTTACGTCACCTTTGTCTTTGTGGTTTATATTTGGTGCTTCAGCTGTAACAGGATCTCCGTGTTTCCCAGATATCATTTGTAGACTCTCTGTCTTACACTGATCCAGTGTCAGCCCTCAGATCATCTTACGTAGGAATGATACATACCCTCATACCCTCAGATATGGATCGCACATTCCTGTTTTATTGGTTTATTCATGTTTGTGAATTTACCACAGATAAATAATTTCACCCTCCTTTATATCCGTTCCCTTGCAGTGTCTCTGTGTCTACACTTCTATATTTTTTGATTAGTTGTGTCATTTGTCCATGTCATCAAATGCTTAATTACAGCATGTCGCAGTTCATTGTCTGTCTTGAGATACAATAAGTTCTATTGTAGCTGATGTTTCCATGTTGAGGTTTGTGACGGTCAGAGGAAATGTTCAGAATATGAAATGTTTTGTGTGGTCTGTTTCATCTGCTCGTAGCCGATGAGTGCGTCTGTAATGTAGGAAAGATGCAGTGAAGTCCTCAAAAACAGGTTCACATGTGCTAAGAAATAATGACATAAAGAATAATTAAACGGTCTCACTTATGTAGCACTTTTCAACCTTCACAGTTCCCAAAGCTCAGGGTTCAGTGTCTTGCTCAAGGACACTTCGATGTGACAGAGGGGAGCCAGGGCTCGAACCCCCAACCTGCTCTACCCTGCTCTACCTCCCGTGTTCAGCGCTAACCACTGCGCCACCATGCCGCCCAGAGGATGTCAACTGCACACAGCTTACAGTGTATATTAACAGGCCTGTATGTGTGTGTCTTTTCCCACCAACAGACACGGACTACATCAGTGAGGAGGAAAAACAGAAGGTGGAGCTGATGTTGGCGTTTCTCACAGAAGAATCCAAACAGGCTGCCGCCAGCACAGCTGTAAGTAGCACTGCAAACACCAGCACAGCTTCCTGCTGCTCCTGACAGATTATCATAGATGTCCTGTGTCCTGGTTGTGTGCCAAGTGTTGTTTGGACTCCATTGGCTCCTTGTTACTTGTTCTTGTATCCTGATGTGTTTTGACCATCAGAGGGTTTTGTTCTAACTGCAGCAGTAAGTGCAGGCTGAGTTTTATGTTTGTCTTGACACATTTGGGAAGTATACTAGCTCCTGTTTCAGGTTTTGTTATTGAAGTGTTGAGAGGAATCTCAGATTGCCAGTTAGTCAGTTTGCAGGTTTAAGAAGATAAATCCCCATCCCATCTTTATCATCAAGTACTATAGAAAGAGTTGTTTTGAGACTGGAGAGCAGTAACTACAGAAATGAGGAAGTTAAGAAAAAAGGGTTTAAAGTTTTCAGGCTGGCTGGCAAACTGCGTAACAGATAGGAAAAAAGGTATTATACTAAAGCTGAGAAAGACCATGAGATGACAAAAAATCTATTTGGAACTACAGTCCCCACAATGCTTTGGGGGATGTAAATAAGAAGTGCAATGTTGTCATGGAGTCAGTAAATTAGCTTTGGGCTACAACTTGAGCCTCATTATTTTAGCCTGTATTTGTTTCCATGTAGTCACATGGTCTCCATGAAAGCAGCTGAATCAGCTGTTAGCAGCTCCTGTCTGCAGCGTCCTCATGGACGGACAGAAAACCATCACTGATCACTGAGACACTGAAGGAAACTTAGAAACAGGAGGATTCTCAGGCAGGTTCTGCAGTCATGAGGAGCGTCTTTTTTCTGATTTCCTCAAAGTGTAAGTCACACTTGGTCACATCTAAGAATGTGTTTCCTGTCTGTGTGTTCAGATTTGAGTTATGAGGGTTTTTTAAAATAAAATTAATAAAAACTCCTCATGAACAGGTGGCGTTCATGTACGACATGTTAAGTTAAAAGAGTTTGTTGAATCCGACACTCTGAAAACACTTTGTATAAACAAACCTCACAGGATGAGTAAGAGGAAGTTCAGGAAAACCTGAGACCCGGTGAAGCTGGCAGTTTGGACACACTAATCCTGTTGCCCTTGAGGGTGAGCCTGGTCAGGAGAAACCCATTTCCTCCTCCTGTCCGTCCTGCTCTTCCTCTCCGCAGTGGAAACCTGATCCCTTACTCTCCCCTGTAGACTCCACCACAGAGCTAAAGGATTTATTATTGATAAGGGAAGGAGAAGGAAGAGAAAGGAAAGTTGTATACATCACTGTTTTGCTACGTCATGCTTCTAGAACCAGTAGATCAAACTTCTTCAACAGTATTATCAGAGATTCTGTAATAGACAACAGATTCTGGTCATCGTGAACTGTACTGTCATTTATTTGACTCTGAGGAGAGACTGTAGATGAGGAAATAAAATAAAACACAGATAGAGTTGAAGTGCAGAGTCCAGAGCCTGAGGGATGTTTCCACAAACCCACTAATGGTTCTCTGCTCTCACTTGGCTCGAGGGAGGAAATGACACCCTCTCTAATGCAGGGCTTTGCCACATGATTGGAAAGTATTCTCAGGTCCAATCACTCTGGCTTAGAAATGGTTTCTGGCTCTGAGGCAGCAGTCATTTATTCTTGCATTGAGGCTGGTAAAGTATACTGTGTGTGTTTAATATACAGTGAAGTTGGAATTCCAATTAGATTTTGAATGTGCTCTTTAGCTGGGGGGGGGTTGCCATACATGTAGCCACGGATGGGCCGGTCAACAAATATTTTTCACTGCTCTCTGTTTCTGAGTGGCAGCAGCAACCTTTTCTGTAACTGTCAGGACCTCATCTCCCATGATCCTCTCTGTCACTCAGTGTACAGCTAGCTGCTTATACTTAGCTTCAAGTTTATACAGCAGCAAAATAAAGCAGTTTGTTTGAGTTTGTTGCACAATGCTGTGATGGATGAAGGAAGTTCAGATCCTGCAGTCATTCTCAAAGATGGCTGCGCTGTGACAAACAAAGGTAGCGAAGAAGACTTAACAATGCAGGATTTAACACATTTGTGTAAATCGGCTTTTCAGATGTTTTCTGAGGAACATGTTTGTTAGGCCTCAAAGCGTTTTGGTGAGTAACTCTTTCCACAGGGGAGCTTTAATTTCTAAAGATGATGGTGTCCAACAGGCTCAGGTCGCCTGTCTACTGTCAGTCAGATAAAACCTGGCAGCAGACCATCAGTGGTGAAATCATTTCATTGTAATCCTCAAATTGTTCAGTGTAGTTTACTGCACAGTTGTGTGCAGACTTTATGCCGTTATTCCCTCGACCTTGAGAGCTGTTGTTGTTGATGCCTCTGCATCTGTGTGACTGTGTGGTTTGTATCTGAAACAGGAAGTGAACAGCGGCCTCTGGTGTTAAAGTGTGATGTTTTATTGTGGACTTTGTGTTTCTTTAACGACGTCACCTGACTTCTTCCTTTGACCTCAAGAGTCATGATTCCTACGACCACTAGAGGACGCTGTCACTTAAACTCCCTCTGTCAGAGATTTTCCTTCAGCGTGTTTGTGTTTATGTCTGTTTTGGTACTTTATTAAACCCTGGTTATGTAACAAGAATGGTATTAGTTTCCCTGGTTATAAAATACTATCCAGTCTTGGAGGTCTACCTGATTGTCTCTGTGCCCACCCACAGTATGATTTCACTAACACTACTGGATTATACAGAAATGAATAATGCCGTAAAGTAATTATTGCATTCGAAGCACTTTGGAAAGTTAAAGAACAGTATGGATACTCATGTGGTGATTTTTTTTGTAGCTTTGCAGGTGTTGTTTGGAGGCGCAGTTAGAGACCCCGTAAGCCAGATCAGATATGATGGTCTGTATCTGAAACCTTACAGCTGTGTTTCACCCAGAACCTTTTATGTTTTATGTAACCAAAACTTTTTATCTGATTGTTAAACATTTATTAGGGGAACAAGAAGAGTTCTTCCATTTTTTATGACAATCCTTCCACCTTTTATTATGGAGGGGGAAGATGTTTGAGGAATCCTTTTTTGGGAAGAGATGTAGAATAAATTGTGTGGTCGAGTGAAAAAGAAACTGAGAAATGCTGTTGGAAGGAGGCAAAGTTTGTATACTTAAAACTGCAGCCATTATTAAAGAATGGTGACACTTGACAAACCCCATGATGTATGTTTGAATAGAGAAATACATTTTTGTAGAATCAGGGATTACAACATAAGAAACTGAGGGATGGATTAGTACATGTGTCAGTTTGGAGGTTTTATTCTGCAGGTTTAGCATAAAGTCTATAAAACCTTGTTGTGGTGTACCTCAAGGATCGATTCTGGGCCCTATTCTTCTATCAATTTACACGCTTCCCTTTGGTCACAAGACACAATATATTGTTTCATTATTACACAGATGATAGACAGTTATATCTTCCTGTCAACCCTACTGACTGCAGTCTGGTTGCCTTAAAAGACTTTGACTGGGTTTGGCTTTGGCTCCTTTCTTGAGTCTTAACGAGGACAAGACTGAGATAATTATATTGGTCCCACCCAAACGTCATGCCACACAGTTCCGAGCTATCTACCAGAAATCTAAAGATTCATTTTTGATTCATATCTGATTTTTGTCTCGAGCCTTTTAGAGAAGCATCTCAAACCATTTCTGTCTGCTGCTGATCTGGATACCTTTGTTTAAACCCGTGTGGATCACTTGTTTCTCACCCAGTAAAAGAAGCACTGTCCTGTTGTCGCTGGTGACTGGTGACATCTAGAGCAGCCAGCATCAGAAGTGGAATAACTTCAAGCCAAGAGTCAAATTAAACTGTAACCAACAGTGACGTACTGTGTACAAATAGAGGAGGAGTTGTTGCGTTCAGTAACGAGATCCCCAGTGGGGTCAGGGTTAGCCATCACTGTCCCTCATGTCCTTTGTTAAAGCACTTTGTAGTTCTATAGAAAGACATTAAATCCAAATGGACAGGATCAGAGGAACCAGGCCCAGTATTCCTCTTGATCATTAAAAGTCAGAGAAACTCTTGTGTAAAAGAAAGAACTGTAGTTACAGAGATGGGACCAGCTCCTGGTCCTGGTGCAGTATGTGACCCTCAGACTCAGCAGATGCCACCTGATGTTATTAAATCATTAGACTGTTTGAAAAGCTGTCAGGTCGGTTGGTGCTGGTGTCTGATTTCTCTTTTCTGGATGTTTCCATAGACGATTAGCACCTTCACACACACACAGAGTACACAGATACTCCCAAACACTTCACAAATGTATACACACACTGAGGACCACACTTTTTTGTTTGCTTATGTTTGCCAAGACAACAGCTTGGGATGTCAGGGCAACCAGATCCACAACGGCGGGCGTTAAAGCTCCAATGATTCCCCTCTATATGCAGGAGGGGGGGGGGGGGGGGGGGGAGACACAGTAGATAAACAGGAGGAGAGACGAGTGTGTACGTGTGTGTGTGTGTGTGTGTGTGTGTGGGTTGATGATGGTGGGTTGGTGATGATGTGTTAACCTTTCTGTTGAGCTGCTCAGTTTACTTCAACACTTACTGGACCTGGATGTGATTTATCATTCAGAATAATTAATAACTAATTTAAAATATTAGTTTGAATGTCGTGGACTAAAATATAATTAAAAGTAAAATAAACAATGTTTTACCAGGTTTCATAAAGATCCGTGAACGCTTTACCGCCTGTTATCGCCAGTCCTCACAATGTATGGCAGACCTCGGCTGAAATGAGGCCTCCCATTAAGATGCAGTCTGTTTGTGGGTTCACATCTCTGTGCACAAACCAGCTTGGTTTGGTTCAAAATACAATTCAAAGCTTCACTAGATAAGAGAGAGAAAACCGAGAGGGAGGGAGGGAGAGGGACATAAAGGCAGAACAAACAGCACCCGTTCACTACGTACAGACGTGAGAGTGGCACTGATCTGCACATCCAACTCCAGTCAAGTTTTAACTTTCCAGATTTCCAGAAAATGATTTAAGTAAAAAGTGACCTGCTGCTTGTTTCTGTGTGAACATGAGTTCACTGTTTGATGGAGATAAACAGCTGGTGGAGCTAATAACCAGCTGGTGGAGCTAATAACCAGCTGGTGGAGCTAATTCTCCAGTCGCTGCCATGAAACCACCACAGAAGAAGAGGAGGACACGACGAGATGATGTCATTAACAAGCTCCACTCGAAGCTCAAACGATGGAGAACCACGTGGAGAACATGATGGAAACATGACATCTGTGTTGTGATGAAGGTGACAGCCTCCTCATCGCTGTTTCCAGCTCTTCACTCTCAGTCACAGCTTCAAGTCTGTTTCTGGTTTTAACCACAAACAACTTTTATTTTTATAACTTTTCCGCTTCAGCTTAGCGTGAACATTTCTTTGGGAATTTTTTGCTCTGAGGTTTTTGAATGCACAAAGAAACGTGCGGATGGAAACCCACCGATTGTTCCAAGAGAGAGAGTCACAAACTGGAATTGAGCATATGAGTATTGCACTACCGATAAACAGGAAGGATTTCAATGTCCCGGACAAATGAGAGAAATTCTCTGTGTTTATTATTGAGCTTAAAAACAATTGATAGGCCTTATAAGGAAGACCTCATCAAGGAATGTTGATTTATAATATTTGTTATTGAAAAGTAGGCTATTTCAAATGAAATAAGTCCTGTCAATAGACGCAAAAATAATATAAAAATAAAAATAATAAAAATAAATAAATAATGATAATAAAAAATAATAACAGACAGACAGAGATGTATGGCAGCACTAGCAGTAGAAATAGCAGCTATAGTTATAATAATACTGGAAATATGACTGATAATAGTAGTTACAGCTGTAATACTAGCTGAGATTAATAATAGCAGCTTTAATAGTAACAGAACTACGACTAAACATAATAACTGTAGTGATGAGAGTCAGGCAGGCCCATGGCAGCAGCAGCCAGGCGTACCAGGACCACGATCCACAGCAACCTGTGAGACGACAAAGCACAAAGAAACTCCGGGGAAGAAATAAAGTTAGTAACATGCATTGGACTGTGATGAATGTGCAAAGATGAAGAGGGAGAGGAGGAAAGCTCACTGCATCATAGGAAGTCTCCCCAGCAGTGTAGGCCTATAGCAGCATAACTAGGGGGCTGGTCCAGGCAGGCCTGAGCCAGCCCTTAACTATAAGCGTTATCAAAAAGCAAAGTTTTAAGCCTCCTCTTAAAAGTAGAGAGTGTGGCTGCCTCCCGGACCCAAACTGGGAGCTGATTCCACAGGAGAGGAGCTTGATAGCTGAAGGCTCTGGCTCCTGTTCTGTTTTTGGAGACTCTAGGAACCACAAGCAACCCTGCATTCTGGGAGCGCAGTGCTCTAGTGGGGTAATAGGGTACTATGTGTTGTTTCAATGTTACGGAGGTGAAAGAAGGCAGTCTTTGAAGTTTGTTTTACGTGGGAGTTAAAGGACATGTCCTGATCAAAGACAACTCCGAGATTCCTCACGGTGGCGCTGGAGGCCAGGGCAATGCCATCTAGGGTAACAATATCCTTAGATACTGTGTTTCTGAGGTGTTCAGGGCCGAGAACAATAACTTCTGTCTTGTCTGAGTTCAACATCAGATAATTACAGGTCATCCAGGTCTTTATGTCCTTAAGGCATGCTTGGAGCTTGGCTAACTGATGAAGTTCTTCTGGCTTGATCGATAAATATAGCTGGGTATCATCCGCATAGCAATAAAAATGTATGGAGTGTTTTCTAATAATATCCCCTAAAGGAAGCATATATATGGTGAATAGTATTGGTCCAAGCACAGAACCTTGTGGAACTCCATGACTGACTTTGGCGTACATGGAGGATTCATCGTTAACATGTACAAACTGAGATCGATCTGATAAATACGACTTAAACCAGCTTAGTGCGGTTCCTTTGATGCCAATTAAATGTTCCAGTCTCTGTAATAGGATATGATGGTCAATGGTGTCGAATGCAGCACTAAGATCTAACAAAACAAGTATAGAGACAAGTCCTTTGTCTGATGCAGTCAGAAGGTCATTTGTAACTTTCACCAGTGCTGTCTCTGTGCTATGATGAGCTCTGAAACCTGACTGAAAGTCCTCAAGCAACTTATTGTCATGTAGAAAATCACACAGCTGGTTGGCGACTGCTTTCTCAAGAGTCTTGGAGAGAAAGGGAAGGTTAGATATAGGTCTATAGTTGGCTAAAGCCTCTGGATCAAGAGTGGGCATTTTAAGAAGAGGTTTAATTACAGCTACTTTAAAGGACTGTGGTACGTAACCTGTTAATAAAGACAGATTGATCATGTCTAGTAAAGAAGTGCTGACTAAAGGTAAAACCTCTTTGAGCAGCCAGGTTGGGATGGGGTCTAAGAGACAAGTTGATGGCTTAGATGAAGAGATGGTTTTAGTAATTTGGTGAAGGTCAATGGGAGAAAAGCAATCTAAATATACATCAGGTTTTACAGCTATTTCTGAGATTCCTGTGTTTGAAGGTAAGATACTACCTGAAGACAGGAGGTGATCAATTCTGTCTCTAATAGTTAGACTTTTATCATTAAAGAAGCTCATGAAGTCATTACTGCTGAGGGTTATAGGAATACATGGCTCCATAGAGCTGTGACTCTCTGTCAGCCTGGCTACAGTGCTGAAGAGAAACCTGGGGTTGTTCTTGTTCTCTTCTATTAATGTTGAGTAATAGGCTGCTCTGGCTTTACAGAGGGCCTTCCTATAAGTTCTAAGACTATCTTGCCAAATTAATTCTTAGAAATATAATCTTATATAAGAATAATATTAAATTATTCTTCCAGTTTGGTGGAGCGCCATTTCCTTTCAAGTTTCTGCACTGATTGCTTTAATTTGCGGGTTTGGGTGTTATACCATGGAGCTGACTTTCTTTGTTTTATTATCTTCTTTTTAAGAGGGGCAATAGAGTCAAGTGTCAGTCGCATTGAGCCTGCAGCACTGTCAGCAAGATTGTCCATTTGAGAGGGACGAAGGTTAGCATAGGAGTCCTCAGTTGTATTGAGACGTGGCATTGAATTTAATGCCGATGGAATCACTTCCTTAAATTTAGCTACAGCACTATCAGATAGATATCTGGTGTAAGCTTTTTTGCCTAATGGCGTGTAGTCCAGTAATAGGAATTCAAAAGTTATTAAATAATGGTCCGATAACAAAGGATTCTGTGGAAAGACAATTAGATGTTCAATTTCAAGTCCATATGTCAGAACCAGGTCGAGGGTGTGATTATAACAGTGAGTCGGTTTCTGTACCCTCTGACAGAAGCCGATCGAATCCAATAAAGAGGTAAATGCAGTACCAAGGCTATCCTTATCAACGTCCACATGAATATTAAAATCCCCTACGATAATGACTTTGTCTGTTTTAAGGACTAAACCTGATAAAAACTCAGAGTAGAATTCAGATAAGATAAGAATTCAGAGTATGGACCTGGAGCGCGATAGACTATAACGAATAAGACTGGCTTCAGTGTTTATCAGGTTGGGAGTGAGAGACTCAAAACGAGGCTTTCAAATGAGTTATAATCCAGTTTAGGTCTAGAGTTCATCAACAGGCTTGAGTCAAAGATGGCTGCAGCTCCACCTCCTCGGCCGGTGCTTTGAGGGATGTGAGTATTAGTGTGACTGGGCGGAGTGGATTCATTCAGGCTGACATACTCTTCATGACACATAGTCTGTACTGTAGTTAAGTCTGAAGTGTAGTGTGTAGTGTAGTATAGTCTGAAGTGTAGTGTGTAGTTTAGTCTAGTGTAGTTTAGTCTAGTGTGTAGTTTAGTCTGTAGTGTAGTATAGTCTGTAGTGTAGTGTGTAGTTTAGTCTAGTGTGTAGTTTAGTCTGTAGTGTAGTGTGTAGTGTAGTGTAGTATAGTCTGTAGTGTAGTTTAGTCTGTAGTGTAGTTTAGTCTGTACTGTAGTTAAGTCTGTAGTGTAGTGTGTAGTTTAGTCTAGTAAGTGTAGTGTAGTCAGAATCAGAAATACTTTATTGATCCCTGGGGTAAATTATACAGTACCGGTGCTCCCATTTAAGGGTAGAAAGTAGAAAAAAAATAAGATATAAGAAAAATAAGAAATAGAAAATAAAAAATATACACATTTACAATATTTAAGTGAAAATAAAAGTAAAAAATATATACAATAATGTATATATGTATGTATATATATATATATGTATGTATTGCTCTGTTGCATATGTATATATATGTATTGCACTCGTGTCATTTTAAGAATAAATAATGAGGTAGTGGTTGCTGACAGGCGAAATAAGTCCAGAATCAGTCTGTTTCTTCTGAGTGTCTGACACTCAGAGGGAGGAGCTGAACAGTTTGATGGCCACAGGAAGGAATGATTTCCTGTGGCGCTCTGTTGTGCATAGTGTAGTGTGTAGTGAAGTGTAGTGTAGTGTAGTGTGTAGTATATTCAGTGTGTAGTGTAGTTCAGTGTGTAGTGTAGTGTAGTGTAGTTCAGTGTGTAGTGTAGTGTGTAGTATATTCAGTGTGTAGTGTAGTGTAGTTCAGTGTGTAGTGTAGTGTAGTGTAGTGCAGTACATAGTGTAGTTCAGTGTGTTGTGTAGTGTAGTGTAGTGTAGTTCAGTGTGTAGTGTAGTGTAGTTCAGTGTGTATTGTAGTGTAGTTCAGTGTGTTGTGTAGTGTAGTGTAGTTCAGTGTGTTGTGTAGTGTAGTGTAGTTCAGTGTGTAGTGTAGTGCAGTGCGTAGTGTAGTTCAGTGTGTAGTGTGGTATAGTTCAGTGTGTAGTGTAGTGTAGTTCAGTGTGTAGTGTAGTGTAGTTCAGTGCGTAGTGTAGTTCAGTGTGTAGTGTAGTGTAGTTCAGTGTGTTGTGTAGTGTAGTGTAGTTCAGTGTGTATTGTAGTGTAGTGTAGTTCAGTGTGTAGTGTAGTGTAGTGTAGTGCAGTACATAGTGTAGTTCAGTGTGTAGTTCAGTGTGTTGTGTAGTGTAGTTCAGTGTGTTGTGTAGTTCAGTGTGTAGTGTAGTTCAATGTGTTGTGTAGTGTAGTGTAGTTCAGTGTGTATTGTAGTGTAGTTCAGTGTGTTGTGTAGTGTAGTGTAGTTCAGTGTGTTGTGTAGTGTAGTGTAGTTCAGTGTGTAGTGTAGTGCAGTGCGTAGTGTAGTTCAGTGTGTAGTGTGGTATAGTTCAGTGTGTAGTGTAGTGTAGTTCAGTGTGTAGTGTAGTGTAGTTCAGTGCGTAGTGTAGTTCAGTGTGTAGTGTAGTGTAGTTCAGTGTGTTGTGTAGTGTAGTGTAGTTCAGTGTGTATTGTAGTGTAGTGTAGTTCAGTGTGTAGTGTAGTGTAGTGTAGTGCAGTACATAGTGTAGTTCAGTGTGTAGTTCAGTGTGTTGTGTAGTGTAGTTCAGTGTGTAGTGTAGTGTAGTGTAGTGTAGTGCAATGCGTAGTGTAGTTCAGTGTGTAGTGTAGTGTAGTGCAGTACATAGTGTAGTTCAGTGTGTAGTGTAGTGTAGTTCAGTGTGTTGTGTAGTGTAGTGTAGTGCAGTGCGTAGTGTAGTTCAGTGTGTAGTGTGGTATAGTTCAGTGTGTAGTGTAGTGTAGTTCAGTGCGTAGTGTAGTTCAGTGTGTAGTGTAGTGTAGTGTAGTGCAGTACATAGTGTAGTTCAGTGTGTAGTGTAGTGTAGTTCAGTGTGTTGTGTAGTGTAGTGTAGTTCAGTGTGTATTGTAGTGTAGTGTAGTTCAGTGCATAGTGTAGTTCAGTGTGTAGTGTAGTGTAGTGTAGTGCAGTACATAGTGTAGTTCAGTGTGTAGTTCAGTGTGTTGTGTAGTGTAGTGTAGTGTAGTTCAGTGTGTAGTGTAGTGTAGTTCAGTGTGTAGTGTAGTTCAGTGTGTTGTGTAGTTCAGTGTGTAGTGTAGTTCAATGTGTTGTGTAGTGTAGTGTAGTTCAGTGTGTATTGTAGTGTAGTTCAGTGTGTTGTGTAGTGTAGTGCAGTGTACAGGTAGATTTCTCCTGGTGATTTCTTACCGTCTACACAGTAACCAGGCTTCGAAGCAGCATATTGCATGTGAGCGTGTGCAGGAGAAAGTGTCATTAGCCATGTTTCCATTCAGTTGTCATGCAAATTTTAAGAGAACTACTGAAATGTTCCAAAAAACAAATGCAAATCAAGAACGTTTCCATCAGCTGCTTCAGAGCGAATTAGTTAGTTTGTTTTAAGACTCAGAAGGCTACGACTATTTTTTCAAAGGAGTGATGGTGATCCTCTGACTCTGACTCTTCATCTAGCGCCACCATCAGGTCAGTCTAAAGAGAACAACTCAGACTCACGATGGACCGTTTAGAAAGCAGAACCAGAGATATCATCTGTTTTATTCCACACGTTCCTCTTCCTTGACAAAGCCTGGCGCCTACATTACCCACAATGCAACTCCTCCTCAGTTGACAGACAACCCAAATCATGATCTTTGCCTAAATCTAACCAAACTGTGTGCGAGAGTTTCACACATAGACATGACCAGTTGTGGTGTGTTATGCTAGTAGCAGCTAATGTAGCCTGGAGCCTCCAGCCTACAGCAGCCTTTCTAACTCCACACACACCAACAGATTGTTTTCAGTTTCAACTTTGTACTCTTCAACCGCTTACTACATACTACCTGATAAACACGCAGTAGAACTCCCCAACACCTGGAAACACCTGGAGACAATAAAATATCCGGAATTTTAACTTAACATTTAGCTCGAAGCACCGCTGTGCCTACAGTACAGTACAGAGTCTGACAGAGCTGCTGGCTGCAGACTCGTACAGAGGAGAGATGAGCATCTGAGCTGTTGTTTATAATCACAGTAAACTGAATATATTTGAGTTGTGGATTCAAATAACATTTGAGGACGTCACCTTAGAAAACCTGTGATGACTGAAAAAGAATTGACAGGTTAATTAATAATGCAGATTAGCTGCAGACCTCGTTCTGTTGTTGTGCTCGAGTTGTTTAAATTCTGGTATGATTCCTTCTCCTTATCATTATAATCTCCTGTCATCTGTCCCTCTCTGATTTTTTCCTTCACCCATGCTGTTGACGTCTGCCCTTCTCTCCTTCAAGCTGCCACACTTCTTTATTTTTGGCATCCTTCGGCTCGCCCGAGACCAGACACATTTTCCTCCCCACGCTGGTATTTCAGGATTCGGATGATCGGTGGCTCCCTGAGCGCCTTCACCAATCACATCACCCCTGTCCTCCTCTGGACCCTCCTTCTTTCAAACCGTCTGCCGTCAGGACTCAGTTTTTGGCTCAAACGTGCACACATGCAGCCTGCAGGGCGAGCACACACATTAATAGTGACCTCCCCTGCTGTCTCTTCGCTGCATGTGACAGATTGCGCTGTGATATTTATTTTATTCCTGCACTCGACAGTCTCTCTCTGAACTCAGCTGTTTCTCTCTCCAGGATTATATTTATATTTGCCTGAGATGAGAACATTGCTGCTGGTGCAAAGTGCCGTACAGTTTCTCGTGGAACTTGTGGTTTATTTTACTGTTCTGATAATAAGAAGCTGACATTTGTTCTTGAACAAGAGCTCAAACGTGAAGTGAAGAGAAAAGGTGTGCGCGCCACCACCCACTGTGAATATACTGTTCTCTCATGACCAACATGACGTTAGTTGTGTGGAGCTGAAATGAACAGCAAACTCTGACTGTTGTATAATTAAGTTCATAGAGTTCAATTTGTTGTTGTTCTCTCAAGATGTCGGAGGCGGCCTGTTTGAATTTATCGAACGTACTGACGTGAGGAAATGAGGTCTCACAGAGTCTTAATGTGCTTGATCTTGTTTCTCTGCAGTCTGTCTGTCAGCCGTTGATCCTCTCAGGTGTTTACATCTTTTCATTTTTTACTCTCCATCATCACCCCCAGACAAACTCTCTCCTTCTCTATAATGATGATCATCTGTCTTTCATGAACTCAGCACTGACCACAGGGGAAGGTCTACGACACACACACACACACACACACACATTCCCACAGGCTCCAAGAATCACACAAAGGTCACTTATCACAAGTTGACAAGACTCAGTTCCTGCAGCCACACACACACATAAACACACACATTATGTTAGCAGATGTGGGATGTGTGCGCTTCATCATCAGCTTGTGGTCTGCAGGTTCAGTGTGTGTGTTGTGTTTTGTAGAGAAAAGCAGGTAAAGGGTTAATGAGGCCCTCACAACTTCAGACTTCAGACTGAGAAACACTCGTTTAAAGTCTCTGTGTCGTCTGTTTGGACCCTGAAGACTCAATGAGGACAAACAGATGTGGCAGAAACATGGAGACGGACAGATGGACGAGAGACACAGCCGGAGTTGAGTGTTTTACAAGACTAGCGGGGACATTTACTTTACCAGTCATTTTTCAAGTTAGTGGACCAGACCAACCATACAAGCATCAGGCAGGAAGTGACATCACACACCTAAACAACTTGTATACATATATCATCACACTTAGATTATACATTGTCAACCTGTACTCATTCTTTGTGTTCGCATTGCGTCTTTGTGGTCGGTTTTGCATCTGTTTGTTCCTGTTGCGTCTTTTTATAGTCGTTTTTTGTCTCTTTGTGGTAATTTTTTGCGTCTTTGTGGTCACGCTGCATCTCATTGTGGTCGTTTTTTGTCTCTTTGTGGGTGCATTGCGTCTTTGTGGTCATTTTGCGTCTGTTTGTTCCTGTTGCGTCTCTTTGTAGTCGTTTTTTGTCTAATTGTCAAAGGGAAACAGTGAGAATAACACTTGTCTGAAATGATCACCATGACACAGACTGTGGGAAAACTAACATGAATGTAGCCTCTGTCTGACCTCCACAGTCTGGATGTGAAAGAGCTCATTGAACCCAGCAGGAGTTCCTTGATAAAATCGATAAACTTACAATCCAGGATTTCTTACATTGTAATCAAATGAAAAACATCTTTTAAAAACCAGAGTCTGCAGCCTAGCAATGCTTTGAGCTAAATACTAACATCCATAGCTCCTCCCTCTCGTCCAAATATGGTCTTCTGGTTCCAAAAAACAAGATGGCGACAGCCAAAACACCAAACTCGAGGCTTCAAAACTCCACAAACTAGCGGGGGACGTCACAGAGGCTATGTCCACTTCTGTTATACAGTCGATGGTTGAGATATTTCAGTTTGAACCAAAGAGGTGGGGGCTCACGTGGAAGTCTGCAAGCTACAATGGAGATTTATAAAAGTTGATTTCATGGAGCAGAAGATTTTGTTGTTGTTGGAGCAGCTCACAACAGAAAAGAGGTCTGACGTCTATTAAACTGGATGAAATTTCAGTGAAAGATTTTGCAGTTTCAGGTTTTATTTTTCAACACATAACAGGATCTACAGGATCTCTTGGACAGATTTTTTGCAAAAGTGCTGAAAAAGCGAAATCCTTGACATTCGTCACAGTTTACACAGGTTTACAGGTGACCACCTCAATGATGATATGTAAAGGGTCTGGTCTCGACCTGGTCTCGACCTGCTCTATATGTGTCATGAGATAACTTTAGTTGTGATTTGGTGCTTTATAAATAAAACTGAATTGAACTGAAGGAGGTTTGTCTGTTAAAATGAATAATAACGCATCAAAGTGAATGAAAATTCACTTGAGTTTTGAATACTTGATGATGTATTAGCATGTATAATGTTGTGACTGTGATGGCCTTGGTGTAGCAGGACCTGGTGGTGTCTGGAGGAGGTGGGCAGGGATCAGACGGGAGCAGAGAGACTCACTGAAACCTCAGGAGGAGATCAGAGAGGAGGATGTGGGAGGGAAAGGCTGTTATAATATACAGGGGCAGTGCAGAAAGAATGAAGAGGTGGGGGATGAGAGAATCAGTGGAGGAGGAGGAGGCAGCAGCTGACTGACCACGGCTCAAATGCTCATCGTGGTTGTTTAGTCTGGACTCTAAAATCTAAATGAATATAGTTTATGAAGTATGTGATTTTCACCGAGGCTGCCACTAACAATTATTTTCATCATCAATCACCTGCCGATTATTTTCCTGATTATTTGTCTATAAAATATCAGAAAAGAGTGAAAATGACTCCTCACAAGATGACGTCTTCAGATCCACAAAACCCAAAGAAGAAGAAGAAGAAGCTGGAACCAATGAACCTTTGGTTAAAACGATTCTTGGATCTTCAAAATTATGTCTGATTAATCTTCCATATGTTTATGGATCTGACTTCGTTGTCTTGTATTAAGAGACACTTGAGGATGAAACCAACTGGATTAAAACATTTCTGCGTCTGTTTTTGGTCTGGTCAAATATGAAGACTCATCAGAGTGAGATGATGTTCATCCAGTTAGTGATAAATGACTTCTTTAACTTAGAGAAGCAAAGTAAACATGTCGGCCAGAACATAACCAGCAGTAACTGAGGGCCGTTAGTCTTCGACATTCATCTGCATTCTGTTGCTTCACTCCTCTTCCTCCTCCTGCTCACTGTGAGTATGAACACATGAAGCCTTTCAGCTCCGTCCAGACTAAAGATGTGAGCTGCTCACTGAAGCTTGCCTCTAACTTCCTCTGTGATCGATGGATGTCGATACAGACCGTCACACAGCTGTCCTCATTAACATGGATTATTGTTGATTCTGTCGTGACCATGAAATATTGACTTGTTAGTGACTGCTGGTTCACGTGTTTTATGATTAAAGCAGTGTGATCAGACTGACGCAGAGTGACAGACGTAACTGGAGACTCTGTTAATGTGGACCCGTTTTAACACCAAAACTGTTGTCAAGTGTAGACGGCTTCATGAAGTCGTGCTGTTCTCAGCAGGAACTCATGTTGTGCCATGTGACTGCTGTCCTGCTCACACAGTGTTGTGTCGAAGCTGTCGATGCTGAAGAGAAACTAGAGAAAGAAGATTGACTTCAGGTGTGGAAGGTCCAGCTGCTGAGGGACTCAAATGAACAATCAACACAGACGTGAAAGCAGAATGAGGAGGAGAAGATTGATGGTTTCGAATGCAGGAGATTAACGGAGGAAAGAAAGGAGAACTGATAAACTCCTGCTGAGGACGGGATGCCGGAGGACAGGAGGACAAACAGAGGCAGGAGGAGAAGACGACTGTCCTACATTTTAAGACAAAGATTTAAAAATGCTCATTGTAATATTGTTTCCTGAAGACGTCACCCAATCTCTGAATGTGCTTCAGCTCCTTTTCTTTCCTGTGTAATAATGTCAGTGTTCTGCAGCAGCTCGACGGCGAGTGAGCTGTGGGTGGTGACTCCAGTCAGAGGAGCAGAAAGGAGAGCTGCTGCTTTATGTATGGAGGACGAATAAAGGGGGGGGGGGGGGCAGATACAGGTGTTGACAGGTTGGAGACAGCATGCTGAGTGGACACGACAGCGAGGAGGGAGACAGGAGGACGGCGGAAAGACCGAAACAGAAAGTGTGGGATTGTGGAGGAAAAATTAATTTTTAATTTTTATTCTTATTCTTATTTTAGCTTTTATATTCTACTTATTTGTTATCAAAACAATAGCACCTTCAGACCACAGCAAATTCCTTGTAATGTATGTTACTTGGCAATAGACAGTTTCTGATTCTGATTCTGATTCTGAAAAACAAGAATTAGTTGAAGAAGAGTTGAGCTGTGGTGGAAGAAAGAAGAGAAGAGAATGAACCTCGTTACATGAATGTGATGGTGATTCAACATGTCGCTCTCACGTCTGAAGAAAGCTTCGACTGGACCGTCTGAACTGAAGCTGTTTAATATCTTCTGCACAAAGAAAATACAGTTACATAAACTCTGAAAGAGACAAGTTGAAGTTGTTGAGGCGCTTCTTCTCTTCAGATCTCAGATCTGTAAAAACGATTTTCCCCTCGTGGTGCGACTAGAGCAGAAGAGGTTAAAAACCTGTTACAGTGATAAAAGTGGCTAATAATAATCTGACAACAATGAACGATGAATCAATGCATGTCCAGTAAAGCTCTTTACATGCAGCTTGAGAGCCAATAAGAATTAAACCAGAGTCCCACCTTCACGTCCCGTCAGTCCCGTCATAAAACAGGAAGCAGAACAGTGAAACGGTGAAAACGATGTGAAAATATATCTGCGGATTCACTGTGAGAAGAGGACAGAGGGAGGACAGAGGGGGGAGGACAGAGCAGTGAGGAGGACAGACAGAGGGAGGACAGAGCGGTGAGGAGGACAGACAGAGGGAGGACAGAGCAGTGAGGAGGACAGACAGAGGGAGGACAGAGGGGGGAGGACAGACAGAGGGAGGACAGACAGAGGGAGGACAGAGCGGTGAGGAGGACAGACAGAGGGAGGACAGAGGGGGGAGGACAGAGCAGTGAGGAGGACAGACAGAGGGAGGACAGAGCGGTGAGGAGGACAGACAGAGGGAGGACAGAGGGGGGAGGACAGAGCAGTGAGGAGGACAGACAGAGGGAGGACAGAGCGGTGAGGAGGACAGACAGAGGGAGGACAGAGCAGTGAGGAGGACAGACAGAGGGAGGACAGAGCGGTGAGGACAGACAAAGGGAGGACAGAGCAGTGAGGAGGACAGAGCGGTGAGGAGGACAGACAGAGGGAGGACAGAGCAGTGAGGAGGACAGACAGAGGGAGGACAGAGCAGTGAGGAGGACAGAGCGGTGAGGAGGACAGACAAAGGGAGGACAGACAGAGGGAGGACAGAGCGGTGAGGAGGACAGAGCAGTGAGGAGGACAGAGGGAAGCCGAGTGGAGGAGCTGAAAGTGAAGAAAGGTTGTGAGGTGAAAATCTGTGAAGTGAACAGATGGGATGGGCAGTGCAGGAAAAGGCTGCGGGTGTGATGGTGTTTCCCTCGGCACCTGTGGTGTTAACTTAGATGTCCCATGATGCACTGGGGCTAAAGATGCTAATAGAGAAGTCAGTTGTGGTGTAATTCCAATCTAAGAGGGGAGGACATATTGAAAATAACATGAGGCAGATTCGACTCTCGAGTTTTTGTGCAGATGAATAAACGAGATGTAACGTGTTAATCTGTGAGCTTCAGAGGCTGTGAGGGGCACAGGGCCAGGCTAGCTGTCTTTATGCTAAGCTAAGCTATGCAGCAAGAAGGAGAAGAAGAGGATTTCACTAGATGTTGAACTATTCCTTTATTATTATCATTATTTTAACAGTTAGACAGAACAACACTTTCCTCACAAACTTTTCTTTCTCTCTCACAGCCGACCAGTGAAGAAGACCTCTGTCCCATCTGCTACGCTCACTCCATCTCTGCCGTCTTCAAGCCCTGCTCCCACAAGTCCTGCAAGTGAGTCCACACAGAGACAGACACACAGAGACACACACACACAGACACAGAGACAGACACACAGAGACAGACACACAGAGACAGACACACAGAGACAGACAGACAGACAGACAGACACACAGACAGACACACAGAGACAGACACACAGACAGACACACAGAGACAGACAGACAGACACAGACACACACACAGAGACACACACACACAGACACAGAGACAGACACACAGAGACAGACAGACACACAGACACAGACACACACACAGAGACACAGAGACACACACACACAGACACAGAGACAGACACACAGAGACAGACACACAGACAGAGACACACACACAGAGACAGACAGACACACAGACACACACACACAGACAGAGACACACACACAGAGACAGACAGACACACAGACACAGACACACACACAGAGACACAGAGACACACACACACAGACACAGAGACAGACACACAGAGACAGACACACAGACAGAGACACACACACAGAGACAGACAGACACACAGACACACACACAGAGACACACACACACAGACACAGAGACAGACACACAGAGACAGACACACAGAGACAGACACACAGACAGACACACAGACAGACACACAGAGACAGACACACAGACAGACACACAGAGACAGACAGACAGAGACACACACACAGAGACAGACAGACAGACAGAGACACACACACAGAGACACACACACACACAGAGACAGACAGACACACAGACAGACACACACACACACACACACAGAGACACACTCAGACACACTCAGACACACTCAGACACACTCAGACACACACACACACACAGAGACACACAGAGACACACTCAGACACACACACACACACATCCTGGAGAACCTGAAGAACCTGGAGAACCTGGAGGAACCTGTGTTCCTGTCAGCGATCAGGACTTTGATCAGACAGACTCGTGGAACTCATGCAGTAACTGTCATCATCACTCTGGTTGAAGAAACTGAAAGTGTATTTAATTTTCCGTTGTAGTTTTCACTCAAACACAACGCGTTGTGTTCAGGTGTCACAGCTGACTCTACATGTGGACTTATTTTTGATTGATTTTAATCAAATGGTTATTTCAGTTTTTTCCAATGATCCCTCCACGTACCCCCTCCTCATCCTCTATGTTGTCGGTTCATATATTTTATGTCTCGTTTGAGCGCATTAACAAAACATTTCTTTATGAAAATGAATTGAAAGTTATCAAATTATAAATGAATATGTGAGATTCCTCCTAAATGTTTCGAAGCAGGAGCTGTAACGTCCTCTCAGCCTTCAGCTGACGGGGCGTCGTTCACCTGAAGGCCTCATCGATCCGCTGACTGACACACACACACACACACACACACACACACACACACACACACACTATACTGTGTATTTGATATATAAATACTTTATATTTACACAGTGTGTGTGTGTGTGTGTGTGTGAGTCAGCTGTTTGGGAACTGCTGATTGTGGCTGAAAACCTCTGTGGGCAGCAGACCTTGGTCCAATTCATACCTCAATACATATTTCATGTTGTCCTGGAGGTGCGCTTGATTTAGCTTAGCTGGCACGCCAACTCAGCAGCTGATTATTCTGGTGCTGATTGAGAGCGCTGTCACGAGGAGTAAACCATGCTGACACCTCCAAGGCCAAACTCAGGCCGGTTTGTGCCCCTGGTCCGGACTACAAAGACCCTCTCACACATTGTCCTGTGTTTAATCCTTATGATTCTTCATTGGTCGTTTCAGTCCCTTTAGTGCTCCATCGCACAGCGAGGTCGCCTCGCCGTTGGAGAAGCACATGCTTTAACGAGAAAGTAGGACGGATACGAGGTTCACGGTGAATGATGAATCATGAACCAAATGTAAAATTAAACGTAGTTCTTACAACAAGTACCCCCAAAATAATTATTTTAGCTTATTTGTGGTTGGCGTCTTAGATGCCCCGGGGAATGATTGAGATTTTAGGTTTCTACAGATTTTATAATTTACATAATGTGTTAATTTCAACAACATGATATAATGTTTTTATTCTGTGATCTCGGTATTTGTCTTATTAATTTTTAGTCATCAACAAAAATCACATGCATGTTAGCTGTCCAAAGGTAAAGAAATCCACCTACTAATAAATGAACGTCTTGTATCTCATTTGTCTAAACAAACAAGATATAACATGTTAATCAGCTTTAGAGGAGCTGATTGGTGGATTTTGTTACTTGTGGACAGAGCCAGGCTAGCTGTTTCCCCCTGTTTCCAATCTTTATGCTAAGCTAAGCTAACCAGCTGCTGGCTGTGGCTTCATATTTTGCGTTATTTAACGTACCTCTAACACCTGTGGCGTAAAGCTAACACCTTGTTACACATGTTTTCATATCAAAGACCAGAGAACCGAAGTGAGAGACTGTTCTGACCTCTGACCTCCATAAATGGGAGAAAAGACGCATCACATGATTATTAAAATGATTTGTTCCCTCTGTTTCTGTTTAGAGCCTGTATCAACCAGCATCTGATGAACAACAAGGACTGTTTCTTCTGCAAAGCCACCATCACCGGGGTCGAAGACTACAGCAAGCCTGCCACCTCCTAACACACACACACACACACACACACACACACACACACACACACACACTGCTGTAAAGATCACAAAGTGTAAAAGACTGATGTATCAAACACTCCCCCCGTCTCAAGCCCTTCAAACATCAGACCACAGATCAGTGAACCCAAAGATTTCCCACAGAGGTCTGTCCTGTATGTCAGATTGATTCTCACAGAACGTCTTCTGTCTCTAACTTAAGAAAAGACGCCGTGGACGGAGACGGAGGAGCTCTAAATGTTTGTCATGTTACTTTCTTCATTTCTGGTTTGAGAGGAAATAAGTGAAATACAGTTTGACTTTACGGTGGGCTGTGTTGTCATGAAACTGCTACCAGTTACAGTAGATGGTAGAAGTGTGTGCGTTAAACTTTAACTGTACAGTAAATGTGTGTGTGTGGACTGAAGTCAGGTGAAACC
The DNA here is from genome assembly GCF_043641665.1 of Enoplosus armatus. NCBI lineage: Eukaryota > Metazoa > Chordata > Actinopteri > Centrarchiformes > Enoplosidae > Enoplosus > Enoplosus armatus. The sequence continues at coordinate 28,075,259 of NC_092182.1, read as the reverse complement.
TGCTGAATTATTCTGATTCCTGATCCTGATCAACCATCCGTCTGCAGTCTGAGCTGCTCTACGGTCCAGTTTCCAACATGGCTGCTGTCAAAAGATCCGCTATAAACCTCATGTGACTTTATGTTGTTAGAAACTGCAGGCAGACGCTCACCCAGCTGACCCAGCTGATGTCTTCTTACTTTCAGGTCAGAGTAGAACTTCACAAACTAATGCTGTTTGGTTTCTCTTTTTGTCAACATTGTTGAGGTCGCGGCCGTCTTGTTTGAATAAACTTTATTGGAATATTGGAATCCCAATCGATCGGGGGTTCTGTGTTTACATTCAGTGTGAGCGGCACGTCCGGACCGGTCGAAGTCGTACGATTACAAGGTTCAAACATGTGGAGCCGTACAGTGTGTGTCCAGCTGAACGCAATTAGCAGGCAAACACATTCACAGCTGCAGGTGACTCAGAGTCTCTGAACCTGCCAGACTTTGCTGAGGGAGGAAAGACCTCGAGAGTCTAGATCTTTGAATCCACACTGATTTTAGGGTTCATTTCTCTTCCAACTAGACTTAAAGTTAACTTTACAGTTTTAGATTCCAGTCACACACACACACACACACACACACACACACACACACACACACACACACACTAAACTGAGGCTCCCCAATAAAAAATAAAGTCCTCGATGGGAGGACAGCAGCATCCTTGAGTGTGAGAACTCGCTGTCAAATTAGCACAACAATTCACCTCTACCTGTCAGTGCAGGTGTAAACACACACACGCACACACACACACACACACACACACACACACACACACACAGGAACATGATGGCAGGCGTGTTCTCCGTATATCACCTTTACCTCTGTGCAGACACACTAACAAAGACACACACAGGCAGGGAACAATAGAAAACTCATACCTCACCCTACCTATGGATGGATTACTGACCGGACCTACCAGGTACAGACCCAGGGGCCCGAGGGGTTAGAGGGCCCCTGGACCAGAGCCTCTTTGGTAGTGACTTAACGTTTCTTGTTAGAATCAGACAAAGAGACAAAACAACGCGGCCACGATGTCTGTAGTGGTTTTGAGTCTCTTTGAGTCTCTTTGAGTCTGGGGGCTTTTTACATGTCTGTGCTCAGGGGCCCGTTGTCTCATAGTCCATCCGTGACCCCACCTACAGGTATGCATATACTACACCAATGTACTGTAAACATGACCACATCCACATTACCGGTGCAGGGAGTAGGTTCACAGCCATTGTAACTCAGAAAACAGACTTTAAAGACTTTGGTGTGACTTTTTAATACAAGTGCAGTTTTAACACACACACACACACACACACACAGTCACACACTTTCCCACTTTAAGCAAAGTCACTCATAAGCTGTCGGACAGAAAACAAACGTGATCAACTTGGTTTCTATTTAAAGCAAAAGGTCAACATTAAGTGAAATCTTCTCTGAGTGTCCGGATAGTAAATATGACGCTATGGCCAGCAGCTGGTTAGCTTAGCTTAGCATAAAGACTGGAAACAGGGAGACCTGGGGGTTAAGCGGCTGATTGGTGTTTGGTTGAAGCTGCTTTGACGTACCTGAACTCTCCAGATAAATCTCTTCATGTCTTTAAGTTGAGCATTTAGAGACTTTTCTACAACCTAAAGGGACAGTTCACTCTAATGACGTTGGCGTTGAATTGATTGTTTATCTATAAGCTTTATTTCACTGAATATCAGATTTAGCCTCCTGACTGTCTTCACAGTAACTACAGCGTTAATATCTGGATTCATTTCCTGTCCCGCATGTTGAAAGGCTTTGATGGTGGTGATTATCTGTGCTGACAGTCTGAACACTCAAATGTTAGAAATAAAAAGGAAATTGGACAACGAGGTGACTTTTCAAGCTATATGTAAATCATAATATCAATCTCAATATCCAATTTACTGTTTTACTTTTAATATATGAGTACAGCCAGAT
>NC_092182.1:28065792-28068292 GCF_043641665.1 Enoplosus armatus | reverse complement strand
GCCTGGGCTGGTACATATTCTGATGCTCCTACTAGCCCCCCTACATTTGTCTCCTAGAAACAACTTTGACCCTGTGATTACCAGGAGGGAGGGAGCTGTTACAACTCTGCAGAAGCCTCAGTCTGTACATCGTCAGCGGTCGGGTAAGAGGGGACTCTTGGGAAGGTTCACTTATTGTTCGGCTCTTGGCGACAGCACTGTAGACTACATGATGACAGACACGGACCCCTTCTCTTTCAGGGCATTCACAGTCAAGCCCCAAACCCCTTTGTCAGAACAATATCACACACACAAAACCTAGCAAGCTGTTCATAGGACATATAGATGGACTCCAGACTCCAGAAGGGTTTATAGTACACCCCTACCCTGCAACTACTGAAGGCATATGTACGGCCGTCCAACATATAGATTATATCTTCAAGAGAACAGCAAATAAAGCACAACTGAAAATACATTCAAACAAAAGAAAAACAACCAAGAAGAACCAGTGGTTTGACAAAGACTGTCAAAACCTGAAAAAACAAGTTAGAAAATGATCCAACCTGAAACACAGAGACCCTACAAACCATCATATACGCCTCCAATACTGTGAAACACTTCAGACATATAAAGTACAAGTAGAACCAAAAAGATCAACTATACTCAGAAACAATTAGACCTCCTTGAAGAGAGTATAGACTCTAACTCCTTCTGGGACCAGTGGACCTCTGTCTGCCAGTCTGAGCCTGAGGGACTGCTCATACAGGACGGAGACACATGGACTGAACACCAACAAGAACTGATTTAGAAACCCAACAAATACTTGACAAACTACAAAACATGGAATTGGTATTTAAAGACAACCAAAACCCACTCAACGTCCCCATTACTATGAACCATCTGAAAACAAAACCGAAGACCCTCGAAAGGCCTGACGGAATACTAAATCAAATGCTGAAATACAGCACAGAAGAGTTCCAATTGGCTATTTTAAAATGATTCAATCTAATTCTGAATGAGAGTTGGAATAATGGTCTTACCACACTTATATTTAAAAGTGGCAATAAATGTGACCTCAGAACTAGAGGCACATGCATCACTAGCTGTATGGACAAGGTGCTCCGCAGCATCCTCATCTCCCGTATAGTAGAAGTCCTCAATGAGCACAATGTCCTGCAGACAAGTCAGACTGGATTCACATCAGAATCAGAATCAGAATCAGAATCAGAAATACTTTATTGATCCCCGGGGGGAAATTGTACAGTACCGGTGCTCCCATTCAAGAGTAAAGTAGCATAATTTAGAACTAAAAGTATGTACAAATATAAAAATACGAAATAGAAAATAAAAATGTACACATTTACAGTATTTAAGTGAACAATGAGGTAAGAAAAAAAAAATATATATACAATAACAATGTATATGTATGTATGTGTTGCACTGAAGTGTATGACTATATATCTATTGCACTTAAACATTTAAGAATAAATAGTGAGGTGGTGTATGAACAGGTGAAGTAGATACAGGTTTCCAGTCTCTTCCTGAGTGTCTGACCCTCAGAGGGAGGAGGTGAACAGTCTGATGGCCACAGGCAGGAATGATTTCCTGTGTCGCTCAGTTGTACATTTGGGAGGAATGAGTCTCCCACTGAAGCTGCTCTTGTGTCCGACCAGTACGTCATGGAGAGGATGTGAGACATTGTCCAAGATGCCCCGCAGCTTAGACAGCATCCTCCTCTCTGACACCACCGTCAGAGAGTCCAGCTCCACCCCCACAACGTCACTGGCCTTGCGGATCAGTTTGTTTAGTCTGTTGGAGTCCGCCACCCTCAGCCTGCTGCCCCAGCATGCAACAGCATAGAGGATAGCACTGGCCACCACAGACTCATAGAACATCCTCAGCATAGTCCGGCAGATGTTGAAGGACCTCAGCCGCCTCAGAAAATAGAGACGGCTCTGGCCCTTCCTGTAGACGGCATTAGTGTTCTTTACCCAGTCCAGTTTATTGTCAATGTGGACTCCCAGGTACTTGTAATCCTCACCCTCACCACTCTCAGTAACACACATGTGCACCAAAACAAAAAGAAAATGTATTCATGTTCTGTAGATTTCAGGAAGGCCTTTGACAGTATTTGGCATGAACCCTAACCCTTTTATCGATTACACTGGGGAACAATTTGAAAAATTTAGTTAGATTTTTATGCTGATTAAAACTAAAATTGGCATGCTGATTCCAAAATTGCAGTCAGTTTTTTTCTAGCACGTCAAGTGTTTTCTCCACAGCTTACCCTCCACATAAGCAAAACTCCACTGATTAGCTGTAGTAAGACTTGCCAGCTGATTACGATTGGACTCATCTACAGCTACGTGGCAACTTGTTTGTGCAGTCACAATTGAGACAGTGCGGTGAGAGGTGTGTGCAGCTCCCAATAGGTCAGTACTATCACACACATATCTGTTAAGTACAGTATTTTTCATATTTTTTAAGAAAACGGGGATCCTATAGTTCAAAAACTTGACGT